>NC_088376.1:93212500-93437500 GCF_037993035.2 Macaca fascicularis | reverse complement strand
TGTGTGTGTGTGTATACATATCCACATACATATATTCATTATACCCATTTACATGTATGTACAATAACTATTGAGGAATATTTATGCTAAAAAACATAGTCACAAACATATAGATATGTGATGTTCCCTCGTTTTTTAGTTTTAATTGTTTTTTCCCCCCTCCTTGCATTGGATATTTTCCCTGGAAACATTGGCAGTGTGAGTTATCCCAACCCCATGTCTCAATCCAGAACTGAAGGAACCATTTTCCTGAGGCAGCTATTCAAAACTGCTGCCAGCTTGATTGTTTCTACTGAATTGACCAGTTTCAAACAGATTGGTCAAGAGGTGATTAACCTGTTTGAGCTAATTGGTGATTAACCAAGAGTCGAGTTGTGTGCACAGGCAAGCAAAGTGTCAGTAATGAAAGGAACCCAATTTATTTTATTTGATTTTTAAATTTATTATTTTTTTTTGGTCATAGTCAAAGAAGCTATTTGCCTTAACTGTGGTTCTTTTGGATTCTTGAATTACATATGGAGAGATTAAAATTGTGGATTTTTGCAATCCTAAAGACCTACATTCAAATTGTGGTCCCGCTAACTAGCTGTGAGTTTGGATAAGTTACTTAATCTGTCTGAGCTTTCCATTTTTCCAGTGTAAAGTGAGAGCATTTCCAACTTGTATTTATGCGGTTACTGTGAAGGTTAAATGAGATAATGTATGTAAAGCACCCTAGCACAGTGCCTGGCATAGACATGGCTCAATGATTAACAATTTAATTACTATTAACACAACAGTTTGAAATTTGAATAGTCAAATTATTCTCATATTCTGTTTCATATGATGAATTGCTTTAACACCAATTAAAATTTTTTTTTCTCCACAGACTCCAAAATAACAATGAAATTTAAAAAGCAAAACAAGATTATACTCACTTATTCCTAAGTAAAAACTAAGATTAGTAATATCCCAGGGTAGTAGATATCCCAAGGTGCTATTCTAAGCTATTCAGATACTTCTTAGAGGCACAAAAGTTGCAACTGGTCAAGCGAGGTAAACTTTTTTCTAAAATAGAGATGCCAGGACTCACCACCAGGTACTCTGATTCTATTCCTTTTGGGGAGCCCCTTGCTCACGGGCATGTTTAAAAAGTTCCTGGGCCAGGTGCAGTGGCTCATGCCTGTAATCCCAGCACTTTGGGAGGTTGAGGCAAGAAGATCACATGAGGCCAGGAGTTCAAGAACAGCCTGTCCATCACAGCGAAACCCCTTTACTAAAAATACAAAAATTAGCTGGAAGTGGTGGCACACTTGTAATCCCAGCTACCTTGAGAGACTGAGGCAGGAGAACTGCTTGAACCCAGGTGGTGGAGGTTGCGGTGAGCCGAGATCACGCCACTGCATTCTACCCTGTGCTACAGAGCGAGACTGTCTCAAAAAAAAAAAAAAAAAAGGAAAGAAAAGAAAAGTTCTTCAGGTGATTATGTGTGTGTCTTCAAACTTTAGAACTGGGGATAAACACATAAAATTAGAAATTTGTGTCATGACAATAAAAACAGTAAACATTCCTTTAGATGACAGAACTATTAATGTGAAATGGATGTCTAGAAACTTATATCACATATGGGAGCCTTATAGTTATCTAAACTTGTTACTTAACGTATCATGATTGAAACACTTTTTTTGTTGTTAGTTAATCCAGTTGAAGAGAAAAAGATGTAATAATTTAGACAATAAGAATGATATTCAGAATCCATCAGCTTACTTTATACCACTCATTAGAATTGCAGGGTCAGTTGCCTTATCTCACTGGAAAAAATAAACCCAGTGGTGGTGGCCAAAACATTTCTGTGGCTGACAGATGAACTAGGTGGTGGCAGGGCTGACTGGTGATTGTGGTCTGCTTCCAAGTGGATATCCTGCTGCACAAATGGTGGCAGGGAGTTAAGAGACCAAATATTCCTGCCATTTGGGACGTATAAACATGGATTAAAAATTAGGTAGTAGGTAGTCTATGCCTGCTTCTTTCTGCACTTTGTTACCTAAACTTTGCTCATCCTTGGTGCACATGAGTCTATGGTTGTAGTAGGGTTCATTGGTCTATCACTTCTTCATTGCTGCTTGTGGTCAGAGAACCCAGGTAACCACATGAAACAAAGCGGAAATTGCTTGTTTGACTAGAACATTGATATTCCAAATTATGTTACAGTTCCCAGAGAATCAGCTCATTCTCTATCAAGTTCTGTATCTATAGTCCAGAATTCCTGCAGTCCTATAATATCTTAATTTAAATGTTTAATTATTTAAAAGTAATGAATTATACTTTATCTAATTTGACAAAAACAAAAAAGGTATTCTATCTCTGAAAATTTATTTATTTTGAGATAGGATCTTACTCTGTCACCCAGTCTGGAGTGTGTTGGTATGATCACGGCTCACTGCAGACTTGATCTCCCAGGCTCAGGTGATCCTCCCAGCTCAGCTTCTTTTTTTTTTTTTTTTTTTTGAGACGGAGTCTCGCTCTGTCCCAGGCTGGAGTGCAGTGGCGCTATCTCGGCTCACTGCAAGCTCCGCCTCCCGGGTTCCCGCCATTCTCCTGCCTCAGCCTCCCGAGTAGCTGGGACTACAGGCGCCCGCCACCTCGCCCGGCTAATTTTTTTGTATTTTTAGTAGAGACGGGGTTTCATTGTGTTAGCCAGGATGGTCTCGATCTCCTGACCTCGTGATCCGCCCGTCTCGGCCTCCCAAAGTGCTGGGATTACAGGCTTGAGCCACCGCGCCCGGCCTCAGCTTCTTAAGTATCTGGGACTACAGGTGTGCACCACCACACTTTTTTTTTTTTTTTTTCAGTTTTCATAGAGATGAGGCATCGCTATGTTAACCAGGCCAGTCTTGAACTGAGCTCAAGCAATCCTCCTGCCTCAGTTTCCCAAAGTGTTGCAATTATAAGGGTGAGCCATTGCACTGAGCCCATCTCTGAAAATTTAAAGAAGAAAAGTCTCACTTGGCACATGGGAATTGGGGATGGGTCAATAGGGAATGCCTGGCTTCAGGACGACTTGACCCTAAGGGAGTTTTCTCTGGTCCAGAGCAAAGCAGGGGCAAACTATTACCAGTAGGATCATTTGGCTTGCCCTCTACTGTTGTAAGGACTTGCAAGTTAAGAAAGGTTTTTAAGTGGTTAAAAAAATATTTTGCAATATAAATATTATATGAAATTCAAAGTTCAGTGTCCATATATAGTTGTATTGGGACATAGCCATGCTCATTGGTTTCCATGTTGTCTGTGGCTGCTTTTGTACTAAAACAGCAGAGTTAAGTAGTTGCAACAAAGACCATATATTCTACAAAACCTAAAATATTTACTATTCAGTCTTCTCCAGAAAAATTTTGCTTGTTCCTGCTCAAAAGTAGTGTTTCTCAAATTTTAGAAATACCCGGGACAAATACATACAACTTGTCTGGGATCTTGTTAGACTATAAATTCTTGATTTAGTAGGTCTATTCTGCATTTCCAACAGGCTACCTAGTGATACTGATGCTGCTGGCCTGAGGACTTTGAGAAGCAAGGCGTTAAACTGTGACCCTCATCATAAACACGCAGAAGCCTAATGTTAGCCTGATTAAGAACAGATCTTTTAGGAATGAACTCATATTAATTAAGTGCACAAGGTTGATGCAGAAGCCTAAAAATCTAATTTATTAACCCGTCAATGAGAAATACAATAGGAATATTCTGTTTCTATAGACATGGCACTTGATATGCTGAATTAGAGCAGAAGATTATTTTATCTTGCTCTGTCACCCAGTCTGGAGTGCAATGGCAAAAGCGCAATTCACCGCAACTTTCGCTTCCTGGGTTGAAGCAATTCTCCTGCCTCAGCCTCCCAAGTAGCTGGGATTACAGGCATGCACCACCACGCTCGGTTGGTTTTGTATTTTTAGTAGAGATGGGGTTTCGCCATGTTGGTCAGGCTGGTCTCAAACTCCTGACCTTAGGTGATCCATCCACCTTGGCCTCCCAAAGTGCTGGGATTACAGGTGTGACCTCCTGGCCCTCTATAAGTCAATTTTGAGTGATCTTTCTAGGAGTCCCGCTCTAGCCACTCTAGCCAAAGAGAACTGTCTGTGATTGCAGGAACTCTATTCCATTTCTCATTTACATCACATAGTCATTCCCTAGTTGTGGTTTACTGTTTATTATTATTCCATGAAATTATGCCATGGTATTTAAAAGATTTTCCTGCAAATTTCATTTTAAGTATGTTTTAACTCTAGAACCAAGAGGAGTAGCATTGAGACAGAACTGGACCTGTGTCCTAGTATTAATCACTGTGAGACCATGACCAAATAAGTTATCCTCATCAATAAAATGTAGAGGAGAGATTCAGAATTACACGATTCCCATGGACCCTTCCAGTTTTAAAACACTAATCTCAACTAAAATTTTTCCATAAGATGCACATAAAAATGGAGTTCATTTCCTTATTTCCACATTCCTGGTATGTGCTGCATTGTACTTTGGACCTCTGTTGACTTTTATGTCTTTTTTTCTGATGTTCTTGTTACTTGTTGACAACTATGTTCTCAGTTTTCTTCATTAAAAAAGAACTCTTTGAGGCAGACATCTTATTCAATTTTGCATCCCCCAGCATTTTACATAAAGGGACCAACCAAGAGATGTTAGGTGAATTGAATTAGTGTGGAAATATCCTCAACACAAGTAAGTTTGGGATAGTAGAACCTTAAAAGGCTAAGAGGTTGTAACCTTGTACAGTAAAGAAGGATTTTGACAAGCCAGTTGATTGGATGTTTGGCAACTCCTGGTATCATGTCGCATTAACTGTATTCTATAAAATTGTAAAATGATTACTCCTCTGGAAACCTTGAAAGAGTAGCTTGACTTTGCGGTTCTTAATGGTTCCTTAAATTTCTGATTAAAGTAATTTCTGATAATTCTATAATTAGATTCTATCTAAAGGATCAAGAAAATTTTTGCACTGAGATTAGAATTTCAACATTATTCATAGCTTGTGGAAAGGAAAACGTCCCATCTGGAATAGTGTCAATGTCACATCTATATATGCTTTGTTGGGTTTAAGAAAAATCTTTAAAAATATTTTTTCTCCTCTTAATACATTTCCATTTATGTGCAATGTTTTTGATCGGAAAACTAAAAAGTAGCAGCGGGTGGGAATGAAGGGAGCCAAATATAGAATTGGTGCCAACAGATGCAAAAATGCCATGGAAATCTTTGGCCCAGAAATAATAGCTTACCAAAATACACACACACACAGTTGTTGGACTCTTGAACAGATACACAGCCGTCTGTATAGACAACAGTGCTGTTGGCCAAGAGTCCCGGAGGCAGGCCAACCTCCTATCCAGATGCCACTGCCAGTGAGGAACCATTTGGCTTCTAGTCCTCTGGCTGCCAACCTTCTCTCCCACTCTCTGGCATGAGTTTTTACAGGGGCTGCTGAAGTGAATTAAGACTCTGAAGAGTTCTGTATTAATATGCTGCAACAACACAGAACACAGTGCCACAGAAGCCCTTTATGCTATTTGAATGTTTTTACCCATTATTATTTTTTTAATTGTCAAAGAAACCTGACTTCTAGGTATTTGCCTACAGAGAAATGCAATTGCCTTGGAAATTCAGAGTGATATATTTTGATTTCTGCATGGAGTCAACTTTCCTCAACCCAGAAAT
Organism: Macaca fascicularis; assembly: GCF_037993035.2. Taxonomy (NCBI): domain Eukaryota; kingdom Metazoa; phylum Chordata; class Mammalia; order Primates; family Cercopithecidae; genus Macaca; species Macaca fascicularis. Next base: position 93,431,806 of record NC_088376.1, on the reverse strand, counting down.
ACCTTGAGAGTTTTTAAAACAAAACAAAAAGGTAAAAAGGAAAGAGAATAACAGATAAGAAAAGACCAAGAAACAAAATATATTGGTATTTCTGGGACAGTGAAAGACATTATTCATATTTCTTCAGCCCTAGCAAAAGTGCCCACTGAAAAATCTCCTTCTGACCAGACGAATGCAATAAGAACACATTGTTTTCAGTGACAATTGAATAAGTACCAAGATACATCCATGACTGATTGCATGCAGCACTAACTTCCAAGAAAAAAAATCAACATAAGCACTATCTCCTCACCTGTAATCTCAACAAATTCCAATTTCTAACATTGTGAGGTTGTACCTATCAACTCACGAGCCCCTCCCACTGGGAGAGGCTTCTTTACGGCCTGTTTTTCCCTTCCCTCACATCAGTGAGGCTGGGCAGCCAAACGGATCCTGCTGAAGGAGCTGGCTTCATTTCTGCAGCTACTTTGCAAGAGCAACGTTTTGAGACTGACCTGATTCAAGGGAGAACTATCAGAGGATGGCATAATATCTGATTATATTGATGAATTAAGAAAGATGCCACGGTTAAAATTACATATGCTAATTTGCACATAAACAGTAGTTTCTAATTTAAGATGCTTTGAACGTCAGAATAAAACACCAAACTGCTATTGCACGCAAGAAAAAAGGAAAAAACCAAGAGTTCAGGCTTACATTACTTTTCTTGGCTGTGCTAATTGATTTATACAAATGTAACATTTGAACTGAGGGATACTTTTTGTGTACTCCACAGAGTTTCTCCAGTTTGCTTACAAAAAATACAACAAGCTTGTGAGGTTGACTTGTTAGTGTTTCAGTCACAAACTAAGTGAACTTAGCCATATAAGAAGCAATATTTTCCCTGGATCCCTATAGTAGGGCTGCCATATTTACTTGAAGCAACATTAATTGCTCTCAGATCTCTAAGTGTCATTGACATTGATAAATCATCCTTAGAGAGACATGAACAAATGAATCAAATGCTCATCATCACACTCAGAAAAGAAGTAATATACCAGGCAGCCTACTTACGTAACTCTGTGTCACATAAAGATTTCTTGATGAGCCATACAACTTTATCCAGGTATAAATTGTGTGACTAACACATTGAAGAGACAGCTGAATCATACAGAAGCATGTAGCCAAAGTACATTGTAGAAAATATAATATTTCATTTTGTTTAAGACAAAAAGTCTATTTGATTATTAGAGTCAAGTACAACTATTTGTTTGCCAACTGTACATTAACATAGAGAAAATCTTCCATTTTCCCATTGTGTACATGTGAAGAAATTGTTATTAATTACATTGAAGTGATGTTTTTGTAGTTAAAGTTCTTCAGTAGCATGTAAAATACTTTGCTGTATGGAAAAGTAATGGTCATACGAATATATGAACAGCAGCAAGATTAGTTGTTTAATTTCTCCTTAGGAATTTTCTAACCCACCAACCTAAAAGAAGCCTGCTGTATTACTCTGTACTGTCTTCTTTTATGATTTTACCTAACCCTGTATTTTAGAAGAATATCAGTTTTTGTTTTTACTACATAATTCTCTACTGTGTGTTTAAAGATAGAGAATATGATTTCTCTTTCTTTGACAATAGTACCTCCCAAGAAGAGCGTCTTTTCTCTCCATGAGCTAAGGAAGGGGACTGAATTAATGGAGATACAGGTGTTCCCTTCCACTGATTGGGTTAAGAGGAGCGGCAGCAGTCAGCACTCCCTTCTCTCTCTGCCTTTCCTTTATCTGTCTTTGAGCAGCAGCTTTTCCTTTGTCCTGTGAACCATCTGTGTGCCTGCAAACATCTACAGAGACACCAGCAGATCCCAGCAATGGCCACAGCAGCTGCCTGGTCCTTCCTAACTGAATGAAAACTCGAATTGCCAAGACTGCAAATAGTCTCCTTCCTTTTCACAGACATATGCTACCTGGAAGGCTAACAATAAATTTCATGTTTTCAGTAGCACTTTATAGACCCTCAGCAATTACTTGTATATGCGTTTTTGTGCTTTTATCTGATTACTTATGATGGCATTTTCAAATTATAGTCTACGAACACTCATTTTGAGGAATGTTAACAACTTTACCTAAATTTATTGAACATTTAGTATGTGTTTTACATGCATTTTCTTATCCAATACTCACAAGTTTTAAAAGTTTTATTAGTATTATTTCCATTTTATGGATGACAGAGGTGAGGATTAGAGAAGTCAAGTCACGTGGCTCAACAGTTGTACTGGGCAGAATTTGAACCCAGCAGTGTGACTCCAGAGCTCATACTCTTAAACAGTATAACATAGCTGTTAGGTAAAAAAGCATCTGTTGGTGGGGAGGAGGGTGATCAATGAATTCGAAAATGACGAGGTAGAACAAATTGAACGAACTTCTTTCCTGCAGTATTTCTCAGAGCATTTAATATATATGCCCATTAACACTGACTTTCAAAGGTGGAATCTAATATATGGTATTTTTCAAACATATTGATCCTCATAGATCTCTCATGTAATTAATGTTCCCCCCTAGCACTTTGGGAAAGACTGCCTTGGTATGTATTTTTAGAAACTGTTGGGTTAACCCAATTATGCTTTCCACTGATTCTTTTTAAAATTAAGAATGAGTCACTATTCTTCAGCAAATGAGAATCTCAGAGGTTCATGATGGCTTCAGGGGGTGATGGGAAATACAGCATGACTTAGAAAATATAGCGGAGGAAATGTATGTGAATAACTATAATATAGAGTAGTCGTAATTGGCTGTCTATTTTATTATTATTTTTCTTTTCTTTCTTTTTTTTTTTTTTCTTTGGGACAGGGTCTCACTTTGTCACCCAGGCTGGAGTAGAGTAGCATGATCATGGCTTACTGCAGCCTTGACCTTCTAGGCTCAAGAGATCCTCCCAACTCAGCTTCCCAAGTTGCTGGGACTACAGGTGCATGCCACCACGTGCAGCGAATTTTTTATTTTTTGTAGAGATGGGGTCTTGCTATGTTGCCCAGGTTGGTCTTGAACTCCTGAGCTCAAGTGATCCTTCTGCCTCAGTCTCTCAAAGTGTTGAGATTACAGGCATGAGCTACCATACCCAGCCTTTTTTTTTTTCTGTCTACACTCCACTTCTAGGAGAAAGAGTCAAATAAGAAAAAGAAATGATGTTAATGCTCAATATTCACAATGTGCAGAGAACTCTTATGTATTGTCTCATTTGATTCTAACAACAACCCACTTTATAGGAAAGGTAATGAGACCAAAAAGGTTTAAATGCCAGGAAGTGGTAGACCTGGGATTCAAACCTAAGGCTCTGACTTCTAGCTCAGTTATTTTTTTTTACAATTCCACTAGTACTTTCAAAAACTGAATTCCAGGGGGGTGTCCTTTAATCAAGTGATATTCAAGCCAATGTTTAATACTCTAACACCTATGGTCCAGAAATAATTGCTGATCAGACCAAAGATCCTGATGCTAATGAGAGGAGCTCAGCATCCAAGTGCTTGAGCCTGAATGTCTGGTTTCAAATGCTGGTTCTGCCACTCACTATTGTTTTAGCACTGGGAAAATAATTTGACCTCTTATTAAGTTACTTTGTCACCAAAAGAAAATTAAATTATATTTAGCAAAATGTGCACACAAAGACAGACAAATGGCCAATATGTTTTTTGTTTAAACTTTCAGAAAAATGATTAGCATAAGATTTTCATTAACATTCAGTTAATGAGAAAGATTTAACTAGCCATAGTGGCTTGTTTCTCCGAATAGTTTTATTCATTAGTGTTTGACTTTCTCCAGCGACTTTCCTGATTTATGCCTGCTATGGTTTGAACGTTTGTGCCCCCTCAAAAATTCATAAGTTGAAACTTAACCACCAATGTGATAGTGTTAAGAGGTGGGGCCTGTAGGAGGTGACTGAGTCATGAGGGCAGATCCCTCATGAATGGGTTGAGTTTCCTTGTTAAAGAAGTTCAAGGGAGCTGTCACCGCTTTTTGTTCCTTTGCCCTTCTGCTTTCCACCTGTGAAAAGATAATGTTCATCTGCACCGGAGGACGCAGCAAAGTGCCATCCTGGAATGGGAGATTGGGCCGTCACCAGATAAGGAAGCTGCTAATGCCTTGATCTTGGACTTTGCAGCCTCCAAAAACGATGAAAAAATAAATTTCTATTATTTATAAATTACCCAGTTTCAGATATTTTGCTATAGCAGCACAAATGGAAATGCCCTTTAAAGTTTTTCAAGTACTTACATTAAAAAGGAGGTAGTGTTAATTACAAGTGTTCTCATAAGTTAATGCTTTCTATAGTAATGATTTCCCTAGATGTTTGTATTAGTTACTCTAGTTACCTTTTTTTGGAATGTTAAATATGTTTCTTTTAGCTGTCATATGTATAAAAAAGTAGAGCCAAAGTTCCTCAGACTTTCATGGTGTCTTTTTCACAACACCCCAGGCCAAAGGAAATACTTAGTAGATTCTTTTATTAAATCATAAGGTCCTAAGAAGTTAATAAGTATGTCTTAAGAACTTAGTAATATTTTAAAACGTTATATATAAATATATATTTATGTACATGTGTATGTGTGTGTATATCTATGAAGAAAAATATTTATATTTTATTCCAAAATATTTGTAATTACTTACTAATGGGATTCTATACCAGTTGACCACTGCAAGTCTTCTCAATTCTTGGAATCAGATTGGTTCCCAACATTCTAATTTCTCGTTACACACTGATTTTAGAATGTTAATTGCTTTTTTATCAAAGCAACCACAGAACACTCAGCGTTGCAAAGATATGAAATTATCAAAAGGAACGTAGTATGATCTAATATTGAAACTATGAACCACCTAGAGCTGGTAGTTTGCACAGTGTCTGATTCTCTCAAAAATATAAAATACCTCATGACACCTCTGAGAATTCACTTGTGGTGCCCTGAGCCACCTCTGTACACAGTTTGGAGACTATGGGATTAGGGTATTATATACAATATCTTATATTTTAGTATAAGGTATTTAAGTATTCAAACTGTATTTTGTGTGTGTGTGTGAGAGAGAGGGGGGGAGAGAGGGAGAGAGAGAGAGAGAGAGAGAGAGAGAGAGAGAGAGAGAGAGAGAGAGAGAGAGGATGCTATTTAAAACCCAAGATGACTGTAGCCTTTTTCCTCTTCTAATGGAGCCAGGCTAATTCATAAGAGTAGGGGCAAACATCAGTACTATTCTACTCTTTTCCTGTGGCTGGAGGGAAGAAGAAAGAGTGAGACATAGCACAAAAATAAGTCTGCTGATGTGCAATGGGGCTGCCAGAATCTACTTTAGAATAGATTTTTTAAAAAGAGCTAAACTTTTCTGTATAATAAAGTGAGCAGTGAAATGAAAGAGAGAAGGGCATATGCAATATTGTGGGAGACTTGGACCCCCAAGCAGCACAGATAGCTGAGGGTATTTTTTAAGAATAATGAAATCTAAGATTCTGTTTTGTTGTTACTGTGCTATGAACACAGACCATCTCCCCAAACCTCCAGTGGTCTGCTCTACAGAAATCATGGAAATCAAAGATGGCTGGGGTTTATTATTGGATCAGCCCGAAGAAGAGAGTAGGAAGTAGTGATGTGTGAGTGACAGTGAGAACTCTGTGGAGAAAGGCTCTCAAGGCAGATAACCACAACCATCAAGTTAGCAGGAATGCCCAGAAAGCCTGGGAAAGAAAGAGAGAGAGAGGTTTGACAAGACACGCTGAAAGGCTGACTTAAGGTTTGGTAGATTATGAGGGACTAAGCAAGGGGCCACAACTTGGGGAAGGTGGGAAGGAATCATTTACTGTAGAAACTGGGGTTCTGCGTGCGTTTAATGTCAATGTAGTAGTTAGGGCTGAGATGAGAGACTGTAGAGTGTTTGTCATGAGTCAAAAGACCCAGACCCAAGTGCAGGGCCAAGGCATGTATATAGTCTGGATTCACAGGCGGAAGTGACATAAATCATGATCTAAGAAAGCAGAACTGTCCATGTCAGCAGCAAAGATTGTATACCAAATACTAGCCAGAATCTGAAGTGATTCCCTCCTCTGGCCAAGTCTAATTCTTGTTCCTGTTAGATGAGCAATGACACATAAATTTCAGTACAGTAAGAGAACCAGAGACCAAGCAAAGAGTTATTTTATGTTCCAGTTGTTGTCTACTCAAAACATGATGATATCCAACACTCTTTTAGAATAAAAACCCCCAGAAAACTAGGAATAGAAGAAAATTTCTGTAACACGAAAAAAGTCATTTACGAAAAACCCATAGCAAATATCATAGTCAATGGCAAAAGGCTGAAAACTTTCCCACTAATATCAGGAACAAGAGAAGAATATTCACTTACACCCCTGCTATTCAACACTGTGTTGGAAGTTCTGGCTAGAGTAATTTGATGAGAAAAAGAAATACAAGACATTCAAATTGGAAAGAAATAAGTAAAACTATTTTTTTCACAGATGTCATGATTCTGTGTATAGAAAATCCCAAATAATGGACAAGAAAACTACCAGAACTAATAAACAAATGCAGGAAAGTTACAGAGTACAAGGTCAGATCACACACACACACACACAAAAATCAGTTGTGTTTTTATGCAAGAGCAATGAGCAGTCTGGAAAGGAAATTAAAAAAGCAATTCCATTTAAAATAGCATCTAAAAGAATAAAGGAACTAGGAATAAATTTAACCAAGGAGGTAAAAGACTTGTACATTTAAAACTAGAAAACATTTCTGAACTATGTTAAAGAAGACCTGAATAAATGGAAAGACATTTCATGTTCATGGAAAGATTTACATTGCTAAGATGTCAGTATGGCTCAAAGCTATTTACAGATTCAATGTAATTCATATTAAAATCTTAATAGCTTTTTTTTTTTTTGCAGAAATGGGAAAGCCTATACTCACATTCATATGGCATTGCAAGGGGCCCTGAGTTGCTAAGACAATCTCTGTTAAAGAAGAACAAAGTTAGAGTACTCACACTTTCTGACTTAAAAACACTCTTTAAAATTTAATTTTCTGATTTAAAAGTCATTGAAATCAAAATGGTATGGTGCTGGCATAAAAATAAATAAATATATATACCAATGGAATAGACTTGTGAGTCCAGAAGTAAACCCAAACATTTATGGCCAATTTATTTTGACAAAGGTACCAAGACCATTTAATAAAGAAATAATCTCTTCAATAGATAGTGTTGGGATATCTAGATTTCCACATGCAAGAGAATGAAGTTTGGCCCCTACCTTATCCTATATACAAAAATTTACTAAAAATAGATAAACAACCTAAAGATAAGAACTAAATGATAAAACTCTTAGAAGAAAACATAGGGATAAATCTTCATGAGTTTAGATTTGGCAATGAATTCTTAGATATGGCACAAAACACATGAGCAACAAAAGAGAAACCAGATAAATTGTACTTCATCAAACTTAAACACATTTATGAATCAAAGGACATTGTTAAGAAAGTGTAAAGACACCCTACAGAATGGGAGAAAATATTAAATATTTACCAATCATATATATGGTAAGTGTTTAATATATAGAATATAGAAAGAACTCCTACAACTCAATAACAGAAAGACAACCCAATTTAACAAATAGGCAAATGACTTAAATAGATATTTCTCTAAAGAGGATATGCAAATGATCAATACATGAAATGATGCCCAATATCAGCCATTAGGGGAGTGCAAATAGAAATGATAATGAGATACCACTTCACACCTACTAGGATAGCTATAACACACACACACCCCTCCCAGAAAAATAACAAGTGTTGGCAAGGATGTGAAGAAATTGGAATCCTTGTATATTGGTAGTGGGAATAAAAATGTTACAGCCACTGTGAAAAACAGCTTTTTAGGTTCCTCAAAAAACTAAACACAGAACGACCATATGACTCAGCAATTCCACCCCTAGTACCTACGTGTATGCCTGAAATAATTGAAAACAGGAACTCAAATAGACACTTGTATGTGAAATTCATGGCAGTAATATTTATAGTAGCCAAAAGGCCACACAACTCAAGTATCTATCAACAGATAAATGGATAAGCAAACTGTGATATATTTGTACAATGGAATATTATTCAGCCAAAAAAACAGAATGATATGCTAGAACAGGGGTGAACCTTGAAAACATTTTGCTAACTGAAATCAACTAGATACAAAAGGAAAAATACTATATGCTTCCATGTATATAAAATATATAGAATAAGCAAATTCATGGAGAGAGAAAGTAAAATAGAGGTTACTAGGGAATGAGGGGAAAGAGAAATGGGAGGTTATTGTTTAATGAATGAATACAGAGTTTTTGTTTGGGATAAAAAATGTTTTGGAAAATAGTGATGACAGTTGTGTAACATTGTAAATGTAATTAATGCCAATGAATTGTACAGTTAAAACTAGTAAAAATTGCAAATTATATGTTCTATGTATTTACCACCATATATTTTTGTACAACAAAAATGTAGAAAAAGTTTGGGCAATATTATGTAAGTAAGCTGAGAGGGCAGATAAATATCAGAAAAAAATTAATCTGTGTTTTAGGGTCTTAATAATTTTAAGATGAGAAAATCGAAATAAATCATTCAGTCAAAAAAACCCCCAAACATTATTATATACCATTCAGATATCATCACATGTTTCGAAGCCTTGATTTCTTTTTTTTTTTTTTTTTTTTTTTGAGACGGAGTCTCTGTCTGTCGCCCAGGCTGGAGTGCAGTGGCGCAATCTCGGTTCACGGCAAGCTCCGCCTCCCGGGTTCACACCACTCTCCTGCCTCAGCCTCCCGAGTAGCTGGGACTACAGGCGCCGCCACCACGCCCCGCTTATTTTTTGTATATTTAGTAGAGACGGGGTTTCACCATGTTAGCCATGTTAGCCAGGATGGTCTCCATCTCCTGACCTCGTGATCCGCCCGCTTCCGCCTCCCAAAGTGCTGAGATTACAGGCGTGAGCCACCATGCCCAGTCGATTTCTTTTTTATTCATGAGTCGAAGCATATCTATATTCTCTGGATTCCAACAGGTCTAGGCCTCAAAGGAATGTGAGCTACTCTGGCCATTTTTTTCTTCCTATTGCCTGTGTAATTGTGGAATATTCTCGCCATTTTTGATGGACAGTGATGGCATCTGTTACTTCATTGGTGGGGCTTAATGAACAGGTTCCATTTATTTAGTTGCAACATCACACAGAAAGGTGAGAAACTTTTGGACATAGATTTCCCATAAGAAAGTTATCCTTAAATTTTTCTTTCTGAACAAAAAGTGAACATGGAACTTGGCATGACTTCCTTGAGAATATTAACCATCACTATTTATTGTTATCGTATGTTTTTCTTCAAGAGCGTTTATAAACAGGAGTTTGGTCAAGAATTTTCAGAGCAGATAGTGATATAGGAAATCTGGTTGGCCGGGTCCTAGGGGTTGGAACAAAGGATGTTTGAGGCTGAGACAGGATCGAGGCAATGGGCGCTGGGTAGTGCGTGAGCCCTGTATGAGAAATCTGGGCAGCTAGGCAGAACCCAACTACTGGGTGTCTGAGCAGCAGGTCATTTGCTGGGAGAGAGGAGGATGATAAGTAGCAAAGCTAATGTTGGTACTCAGTCAGCCTCTTGTGATCTGCCTGAAATTCTTCTTAAAGAATGAAATGTGTTTAAATACATGAGAAATAATGCTTCCTGCATGGGAGTGAGCATGAATATAGTTGAACCTACAGCTGAGAGCAAGGAGAGAGCCTGGGCTAAAGGAAGTTGGTACAGGAAGAATCTTAAGTGTTCGTATGTTTGTGAAAACATTGTCAGTGGCAAGGCATAATCAAACCTCAGTGCTCTGGTTGTTCATGAATGCAGAATTTAAGAGATATTCCTTAGTAAAATGTTCTGGTCATTTTGGAAGCCCTGTTGGCAAAACAAAGCTGAAAATACCTTCATTTATCACTGTTACATCAACATGATAAGAATGGTAGTGTTAAGAGGGAAAAAACAAAGGTTCAAATGGTATGTTTTTAATCTAGAACAAAGAAAATCTTCCTGGTTTTAATTACATATTTTAGACTTTATAAAATGAATTTATCATTTGTAGTCTCAGGGAGAAAATATTCCCCACAAAATAAAGAAGATGCTCTGCATAACATAGCCCAAAATAGATCTGGGGCTGTACTAATAAAGAAGGATACTTATTTGATGTATATGCTCACTTGCCTTAGTAGCCAAGAGCAACATGGAGTGTTTACTGTATGCTCAGAAATGTTCTAGGCACTTTAAGTGTATGAAGTTATTTAATACTGTCTCTGAGCTAGGTACTGCTATTATCTCCACCCTAGAGATGAAGAAAATGAAACATCAAGAGATAAAACAATATGCCCAGGAGCCCACAACAAGCCACAGTCAGTGTTGAAAGCACCAGTGTCTACATCCAGAGTCCATACTCCTAACTACTGTATTATCCTACCTCTCACAACTAAAAGGAAAGGCCTTGGTTGGTGCAAAGAAATGATGCCAAATCGGTGCTTCCAAAGTCTGATTCAGAAGACATTGGTCCCTCACTATGTTTCATGGCACTGGTGAAATGCTGAATATTACATGTCCCTCTTCCCACCATTCATTGCGGAACCATAGTAAGTACTAGTATTAAGGGCTTTGAAAGTTTTGTCATAAATAAATCTTTTAATAATACTGGTACACCTAGTACAGGATCTTCATTTGTATAATATCTTATTACTGTATCTAAAAATCAGTATCATATGGGTTACCCTTTGAGAAATACTGCCTTAAAAAATAAAAACGCTGTGGTAATAACTGGCTGTACTCCAAAATTACTTGTTGCTAACAGTTTCTTTGACTAATGCAAATCTGGAAGCCTAATTCTGAGAGTCATATGTGGTAAGCAAGGCAGACCCATTATTTAGATTCAGTGAAATGAGCCTTAAAGATAATACCATACATTGTTCCTTGATCAAGAAAATATTATCCAAATTTGATTTTTCTTTAAAAACCTTTTTTTCATTTTTGTGGAGACATAGTAGGTGTATATATTTATCATGTGCATGAGATGTTTTGATAGAGGTATTCAATGTGAAATAAGCACATTATGGAGAATGGGGCATCCATTCCCTCAAGGATTTATTCTTTAAGTTTTAAACGATCTAATTAGGTTATTATTGACTATAGTCACCTTGTTATGCTATCAAATAGTAGGTCTTATTCATTCTTTCTAGGTTTTTTGCCCATTAACTCATTAATGATTTTTATCCATTAACACATTAACCCGTTAATTAACCTATTACCCATGAATTTTTCTAGGCTTAGAGATCTCTTTTCTATCTGCATTTATTTTCTTTTGCTTTTCTCATGTTCTTCTGGTCTTAAGTTCGTCTGTATTGGCTTTGGTCAGTTTCTTATTTCAGGACATTTTACTGCTTACAGATTATTTTGGGGGTCAGCTAATGAAATCTTTCAAAATTCACTTAAAAGAGCTAATCTTCATCAGTTGATTTTCATGAGTTTTTTTTCTATACAGAAAATATGACAGATTACTTGTCTTTAAATACATATAAACAGCTTGAGTCTGTTCTCTGGATGCTTCAGTGATGGAGAAGGGAGGTGATTAGATCCTCCCTTTTTGGCTAAAAGAGTAATTACTGAATTGGTTGCTGAACTGAAAATGGATTTCCCAAAATTGTCAGAAATATGAGCCCTGTGAAAATTTCACCCTCTGCTCCCTACTCTCCTGAATAACCCTATACCCCATTTCTCAGGATCTGGTCCTTTTAAACCACTGTATTCTATATTTTCAGTCTTTATATTGCTTTCTATATGACTGACATTACTATTAGGTAACAGTTTTAAATAGCAATTTAAAAAATTATGTGAGTCTGTGGAAATATTCTTTCTCTACTAATGTTCTGACAGATTTATAAATGTCAAAACCATTATTTCTTTATAGAAATGAATTTAAGAGACACAAGTTCCATAAGTGACCATAAAATTATGACAGAATTCACAAGCCACAGAAATAAATTTGTTTCATTCTCTCATAGTCATATCACAAATAAGTCTTTCGCTTTGAGATGGTAGATATTTTGGGGGCCACAAATGCCTTCATATTTTAAAAAATGCTTACGTTTACCTGCATGGGCCTAGTCCATGTTTCACATGAGGACTAACAGTATATTTCTTGCCATGCTATAGCCCAAACTGGAATTTCCTGTAAACCAGTTATAGGCTATGTGTTTATATATGTTTATATATGTTTATGTATGTGTATGTGTTTATAAGACAAAATAATGTTTAAAGGTAAAACAGTGAGACATATCACCCATAAATCCACTACCATAAACAACCACTATTAATACTTCTTGCAATGTTTTTTTTTTTTCTATCATACCCTTACAGCACTGAGTATAGCATTAAGTTTTTTGGTCCTGTTGTTGATTTCATAGGTAAAACCTTTACTCCCTTAAATTTCCACTTCTTTAATTATTATTGAGCCTGAGTATTTCTCCTAAACAAATTACAGGCTCTATTTTTTCTTTTTTCGTGTTCTTTGTCCATATTATATATTTTTTGCATGTTCTTGTATAAAAGTTTGTTTTTCTCATCCATTAAAGACAGGCCGTGTTTGAATCTTGGTTCCACCATTCACTAACTGTGTGTCTTGGACAGCTTATTTAAACTTTCTGCAGTTTTGGCTTCTCATCTATGAAATGAGGTTAGTAGCATCTACCTTCCAGGGCTCGTATAAACATTAAATTAGTTAAATATGTGAACCACAGTGTCTGGTTGTGGTAGGCACAACGTTACGTGTTCACCATCCATTTCACTTTCCTTGGCATGGAGCTAAACTATATTCATAAACTCCAGCTCCCCAAAAATCTAAGTATGGTCACCTAAGTCTCGGCAGTGGAATGCGAACAGAAGTGATGTGTCACTTGTAGACTGCTGCAGGCAAGTCTTCTTTATTCCATCCACACTGGTAGAAGTGAGTGACTCTGAGATGAAAAAGTTACAGGATGGAAAGAAGGTATTTCCCCAAATCATCACTTGGAGGAAAGCCACAAAGAAAAGTCACCTGACCCATATCAGATTCTACTAATATCTATTAGATTTTTTTTTTTATAAAGCTACTGGGATTTGGGGGTTTACTGATTGCAGCAGCTAGAGTTATTTACTCTGCAATACATTTGCTCATGGTAAACACTTGAGGAATAGAAGCTATCGACATTATTATTATTATTCACAATAAAAAGTGATGGCTAATGTCAGCTTTATACTTGAATCATACTTAATATTAATTGGTCAGATGGATTAAAACAATTTCCTTCACTCTGAAAACCTTCTCTCCTTACCCCATTTTTTTTTCCAGCTGTGATTCACCCTTACCTCATTAAAAAAATCATTGCATGTCCTCAGGAGGCTGTGTTCACAAGAATTATAAAGTACAGTAAGTATTCTATATTTTATTATAATCAGTTCCATTTCTTTAAGGTCTCCACCTAACCTATACTTCTTAAAGCCACTGGTTCTTATTCATCTTCATGATTGCTTTTATGAAAAAGAAATTAATACAATATGTAGGTGGAAGGTACTGATTAGTAATGTTTGATCTATAGTCATAAATCTATTTGGACATAATTTTGGGTATTTATAGACTAACAAACTTAAATGCATGGACATGTGATTCCGTTGAAGTATTGTAAGTTATTCACAGACAAATGAGTAGGTATAACAGGCCTAAAGTAGTATGAGGTAGAACAATTTAACCTCATTTAAAAAGCCCCACATATTCCATGTATATATTTCTGGGAATGAGAAATAATTTCAAAGTGTTCTGATATCAAGTATTCTGTTATTTTTTAAAGGTTTTACACTAAGGACCCATTTAGTGGCTAGCATTTTGTGACTCTGACAGTACCCAGCTGAGGCAAATGGGCAGGATGGTTGGTTGTTCTTGGTTGAATTAAATTATGTTTCCTCACAGTGACCTCTGGGGGATTCCTCCACTCTTCCTTCAATCCACCAGTTCCTTCCCTTCTCATCTATTCTTTCCCAGATTTCTCACCAAGGCAAAAATGGCCCAAAGGGCTTTGCTGTGTAACTAGGTGTTGGGAGGCTGAAGTACTGATGGATCCCTTTCCCCGGATTTATTTTAGAGTGGTCATGACTAATTGACTATTAAAATGGAAGTGAGGAGGACCTCTTGTCAGCAAATGAGGCATATTTGGCGTTGATGGCTTTCCTACTCACAAAAAAAGGCACATCAAACTTAATGTAAGACACCAGGCACAACTACCAAGCACAATTAGTAAATGGGTAATCGCATTTTCATATTATTATCTCATTTGACCCTCATAGCAGCCTTTCCTGTGACATGGGAGGAAAATAGTATTATCTTCCTTTTATTGAAGAGAATACAATCAGAGATGGTAAGATAAGAGCCAGTATGTTCTGCTTAAACCTGAATCTACACCATGCTAATATTCCAAAAAGTATGAAGAACCTACTGTGGCCAGGTGCCACTGTCATTGCTGTGTGACCTTGGGCAAGTTACTTAATCTATCTGTGCCTCAGTTTCATCAGCTGTAAAATGGGAATTATAATACTGACTTCATGGGGTTGTTGGAGGATTAAATAAGTTAACTTATATAGTGTCCTGAGAACAGTTCTGGGGCATAATATGCATTCAATAAGTATAAGTTATCATGATATATTGTGGTAATAAAAATGATTACTCCTAATTAGTAAGTAAAATAATTTGATTTCAAAACAAGGTTTTCTAACTCTAAATTCAGTGTTCTTTCGATCATAGCGCAGCTGTCTCAGACTACCTTACTATTCTCCCAAAGCCAGTTAGGTGTCATGCGACCCAAAGAATAAAGTTAGTATTATGTCTTATATCAATATCAACAATTTAGTGCTAAAATGCTAAACAACCACTTAAATATCATAAACATACACTAATGTACATGGTATTTTTATTCACCTTTAAAGATTCATAAACTGTAAAATTCATTCTCTTAGTTTACTTTTGAGTAGTTTTTTTTTTTTTGTTTTTTTTTTTTTTTTTTTTTTTTTAAGAGACAGGATCTCACTCTTGTCACCCAGGCTGGGGTTCAGTGGTCTAATAATAGGTCACCGCAGCCTCAAACTCCTGGGCAATCCCACCTTGGCCTCCCAAAGCCTTGAGTAGAATTTCCTGTGAATATTCTGGAAGGAATTTTTCTAACATTAGAAGTAAATACAAGCACATCTTGATTCAGGGACCTAAAACATACTCAGAAACTTGAATAATAATCCTTTATAAAAAAACCTTTTATTTTAGGTTTGGGGGACCATGTGAAGGTTTGTTATATTATAGGTAAACTCGTGTCATAGAGTTTGTTGTAAAGATTATTTAATCACCCAGATATTAAGCCTAGCATCCAATAGTTACTTTTATTCTGCTCTTCTCCCTCCTCCCACCCTCACCCTCAAGTACACCCCAGTGTGTTGTTCCCTTCTTTGTGTGCATGAGTTCTCATTATTTAACTCCTATTTATAAGTGAGAACATGTGGTATTTGGTTTTCTGTTCTGTTTTAGTTTGCTAAGGATAGTGGCCTCCTGCTCCATCCATCTTCCTGCAAAAGACATGGTCTTGTTCTTTTTTATGGTTGCATAGTATTCCATGGTGTATATGTACTGCATTTTCTTTATCCAGTACCCAGAGGAATATAAATCATTCATCATAAAGACACATATATATGACTGTTCATTGGATAATAATTCTTATTCATTGATTTAGTCACTCAGGAAGTATTTACTGAGTTCTTTCTACATGTAAACATTATGTTATTCTCTATGTAGACGAAGAAGTGTCAAGCTTCCTGCCTTCAAAAGAAGAAAACATAATAATTTTGCTTGAAATTTCCTTCTCAGTGCTAACAGTACATGAGGAGAGAAAAATAATTGAATTTTTCCTAAATTATTTTTTAAGAGGGTGTGAAAAGGATGATAGTGTTATTGCTTCTCTAATTAGCATGTATTAAAACAACAACAACAAAATAATAGTCCTTCCCTCTGCAAAACCTACAACTCATTTTAGTTCCTCAAATATTTGCTATTGACACAGCACCTCACTAGGTGGACATAGTCCTTGTCCTCTAGCAATCTGTGGTATAGCAGAGCAGACAACGATAATACAAGCAGAAAATGATCCATGGTTTTCAAATGATATGTATTTAGAGAAAGGTAATGTTGAAGTGGTAGAAGTAATCAAAGTTTTATGAAAGAGGTAGTATGTAAACAGGGTCTTGAAAAGTAAGTAGAATTTTGACAAGTGCCATTGTTGCAGGCAGTAGAAAAGTTTAGTATAATACAGAGCTGCTGCGCTGTCCAATATGGTAGCCACCAGCCACATGTAGCTATTTAAATTTAAACTGGTTAAAATTAAACAAAATAAAAAAATTCAGTTCCTTGGTCACACTAGTCACCTTTCAAATGCTTTATAGCCACCTGTGACCAGAGGCTATGATATTGAGCAGCGCAGAGTAGAACCTTTTTATCATAACAGAAATATCTATTGGAAAGGGTGCTACAGGAGTGGGAATGAAGAAAGGTCAGGAGGTGGAAATAATGAATTATCTAAATTTCTGTCCAAGCCCTTAGACAAAACATCAGAAATAATAATATATCCATGTATTTCCTCCCCAAATCTAAATTGGAAATACATGCCTATGTAAGGATCAATGACTCAATTGTTTCAGTGGCAGGTCTGGTCCAATAATCATGCTGAGTTCATACTATAAATCAATAATGAAGACATAAAACGTAACAGGCTTATCTAATTGCTTCATCTATCTGAGCATGCAGATCACAGTGGCTGAAAGCCAGGCCCTAGGGCACAGCCAAGTGTGGGTGCTGCTGTCTCTTCTGGCAGGAACCTGTTGTCTGAGTGGGTCCGTGCTGAATGACTTGGGGCTGTCACAGTTGCAGTTCACTAAGAACATGTTCATTATTAAATTATTTACTACTTTGGAAATAGTGACAGCATCCACTGCAAGCCTAAAAGGTAGTTAGAGATTTGAGGAACTAAACTCTAAGAAGCAACTCTTGTTCTGTGAATATGGATGAACTGAGCAATGTGTGACCACAATCATTGATAAACTTGTGAAGTGCAAACTTCATCATTTTGATAAGAGCTTCTGTTTGTTCTGTCAGGAGGGAGGTTTGGCTCAGCCTCCTAAAGTTGTGGTGTTTTTACAAAGCCAGCCAGGCACAGGTCTCATTTTCCTTGAGGTACAAATGTGTACAGGGCCAGGAAACCATATAATGAGGCTTGAGAAATCTATGGGGTTTTTTTGAGGACTAAATTGGGAAGAGAACTGCTTTCTCAGATACCTTAACTCCCAAGAAGAGAGTCCTTGTGCACAGAACTTGTGGGAGGCTCCATCCGCTGGTCTTTACCTTTGGATACACTGTGCAAGTTTCATGACAGAATCATTAAGATAATCAAATTGTCTTAATTCTGGTGCAATTCATGGATGTACTCATAAATTTAGGTAAAGTGAAATGCATCAGCATAGTTTCTGTTCTTTAAAATAAATATGAAAATATAGACTAAAAAAAAAAAGAAAAAGAAATCTATGGGACTCTAAAATGTGTCCCTTCATTGGTTAAAAAAAAAAAAAAATAGAAAACCCAATTATTTGGGGAAATCAAGCTAGCTTGGAATATGCTGAACCCACATTTTTTGGTTGGGTGGTTCCTCTATTAATTTTAGACCCAATCATTGCTTATAACTTGAGTCTTTTAAAATATTATTCAATAAAAACGGACTTTTAATGTGCATATGGAGGCCGGTATGGTGGTGCACATCTGTAATCCCAGCACTTTGGGAGGCCAAGGAGGGCAAATTGCCTGAGTTCATGAATTTGAGAGAAGCCTGGGCAACATGCCGAGATCCCGTCTCTACAAAAAGTACAAAACTTAGCTGGCATAGTGGTGTATGCCTGTAGTCCCAGCTACTCAGGACGCTGAGGTGAGAGGATTGCTTGAGCCTGGGAGGCCGAGGCTGCAGTAAGCCGTGTTTGCATCACTGCATACCAGCCTAGAAGACAAAGTGAGACCCTACCTCCAAAAAAATGTGCATATGGTATTTTTTTTTGACACTATCATTAAGGATTTTATTTATACATGCTCATTGGACAACAGATAATTGTCTTCTCTTAAAAGAACTTGTGAATATCAACAAAAGGTAGTAAGGCAAACAGTGGGATACTAACTTTAAGTTAGTTTTTAAAAGTAAGATGTAATCTATGGATAACTTACATATATATATATTTATTATATTGTTTTTCTTATGAAGGAAGCTTATAGAACCATATTTTTTCTTTTGAAAGACTGGCATTTAGAAGAGTCATGTAAACTTTTTTTTTTTTTCGAGATGGAGTTTTGTTCTTGTTGTCCAGGCTGCCTGGAGTGCAATGGCACGATCTCAGCTCACCGCAACCTCTGCCTGCTGGGCACAAGCGATTCTCCTGCCTCAGCCTCCCGAGTAGCTGGGATTACAGGCATGCGCCACCATGCCTGGCTAATTTTGTATTTTTAGTAGAGATGGGGTTTCTCCATGTTGGTCAGGCTGGTCTCGAACTCCCGACCTCAGGTGATCCGCCCACCTTGGCCTCCCAAAGTGCTGGTATTACAGGCATGAGCCACCGCACCCAGACATCAAAGCATTTTTAGAACTCCATAATGCTACAGGTTGGTGTATCAGAAAGGAATTGCTATGCCATAAAAAGCATTTTTGTAACCCTAGTCATATATGAGCAACTATTTTCATATAATGTTAACCAATGTCAAGAGAAAAAATGAAAAAATATGCATACCAGGAAAACCTAGAGAAATACAGATTTAATACTTTTCAGTTTATCATATTTTTTGGAGAATGCTTATAATGACACATGGTTTTCAATTATTTGGTGTTTCTCAATTTTGCATTTGCTTGAGACTGTTCCCTCAATGAACTCAACATTTTCAAAGGATCGAAAGAGACTTTTTT
Source organism: Macaca fascicularis (assembly GCF_037993035.2). NCBI lineage: Eukaryota > Metazoa > Chordata > Mammalia > Primates > Cercopithecidae > Macaca > Macaca fascicularis. The sequence continues at coordinate 93,412,740 of NC_088376.1, read as the reverse complement.
TTTCTTTTCTGAACACAGAGAAGTGTGGAGAAAAAATTAATTTCAGTTTTCTTTATTTTCAGATCGCTCCTGAGTTTCATACATGCGAAATCATACTGATGACGCAACCATATATAGCATTATTTTGCTGGTTCATGCTACCTCAGCAGAAAGTAACAAGGCTAATTCTTTTTCTCTGCATGATAAAAATCTATTACATTTATTGAGAAGCCTACCAGTCGATAGACACATATTTATTTTGGGATAATCCAGCTCCTAAAATACTATCGATGACATTGACCTTTAGCTGGATTGCAAGAACAGAATACGCACAACTCATTTTTTCCCAGTTTCATAATTTTGGCATCCATATATTTTTTTTAGACAAACTTAGGCTGCCCTTGCTTGGCTATGATAGATATTTTAGAATATCTCTGACTCATGAATATAAATAGTTGTGCAAAAATAAATTTCATAAAACCAGAGCTGGTAACAAAAATCACCTAGAGATCAACAACTCTGAAAGAATCTAGTGTCACATTCCTTAGAATGTCAGATTAAACTAACATGTGCCAGTCAATATTGCTACACTGCGACCCCTGATGCCTCCTAAGCAAAACTATTAAGTCCAACATTCTCTCCTGTAAGCACTTATCTGTAAGGATGGCTAACATGTCCTCTGAAGCAGATATTGAAACTGATTGGACAATAGGTAGATACCAGACAGGGGCCTGGGGGCCGACCTCTAGAAATAGGGGGAGAAAATCTTAATCTGCAACACAATGCCGTTCTCTTGAAACCCTATCATTTTCACTTCCCATGTGTCTGCTGCCTGACTGTGAATGGATTTGAAAAGGAATGGTTAGTGCTGAAAATTGGATCAGAGCTAACATTCTCTCATTTTTATCAGCAGCTGCCAAAGGTCATCTGACATAATAGCTGATGAATTCAAGCCCAGTGGATTTCATTTGCAATTTTCAATTTACTGAGGCCTCCAAACCCCACGGTGATAAAAGCTTCCCCTATCGTGGCCTGTCACAAACATCAAGAAACTGCACAAACGCACAAGAAAGAAAAAAGAGAAAGCTGTGCATCATCACAGCTATAGATAAGGAGAACAGGAAGAAATGGTATCATGCAGGAAGGTGGGGAGCAGCCTGTGTGGCTAGTTCTCTAAATGCCAATTGAAACGAAAAGACTATGAGGAACAATCAAATAACTTCCACAGAATAACAACATGTTTCTTTGGAGCTTTTATGTGAAAATTGCCTTCTAATCTCTCTGACTTGACATGCTCCCACACAAAAATGTAAGTGTAAATATGCAAATAAATAAATGAATAAATAATCTTTGCTTACCTGGTCATTGGAAAGCACACTCTGTGCCGTATTTACCATAGTTTTGCTTTACAAAATGCAGGCTCATAGAGGGTCTTTGATCATGGAAGTATAGGTTCAGCACTAAGAAATCGTTTTTCTTAATTTTTTTTTTTTTTCAGAGAAATGGTAGATTCTTTGATTGATTTGCCAGGGAAGTCAAAGTACTGACATAGCAACTACTTGTAAGTGGATCTAGATGTAGTACATATCAAAGATGCATTAGCAAGAAGAAGAAAGTCATTTTCCCCCTTGTCAAACATTTACAATGAACTTAGGCAGGATCGGGAACTGAATCCTGTTCCCAGGCAATTGTTCAAATTGAGCAAACCATATGTGTGTTTCTTGGAGAATGGCAAGTTTGATAACTCAGCAGGTCACCTTTGTCCTATCCTACTCAACTTATGCCATGGCCTGGCAAAGGAGAAAGCAAATAGATGTCCACTGCTTGAGGTGTAGCTGCTGGGAGAATTTAGTTTCAAACAGGGATGTCTTGATCCTGCTTCTACCAAATAGATTCAGGAAGGCTTATGAGGTTTGTCTGATGCAGTAAGAGGACTTGGCAGTGGGCATGTACCAACCTGCGAATGCCAACATTTCTGATGACACTTGACAAGAAAATCTGAGAATGGTATCAACAGGATCAGAATATTAACTTTATTTGTGTGTTGCTAACTGTGTGACAATCACAGTTTGGAAAGGAAAAGAGAATAATTCCTGGTTGACTCACATGACAGTGAGAGATTGCCTATTGTAGAGTTATTCTTTAAAATTGCAACAGCAAAAATAAAAGTAGGAGCTACTTGTTGTAAGTGAATCTTGAGTTCTTTGAAATTAAACTGTTTCTTAAGATTCTTCTATCAGCAAAAAATTTAACAATCTTTTAATTCTTCAAAGTCTCAACATAGAAAAGTTTCCTCAGTAGTTGAAAATGGCAGGTATTAACATTTTGAAATAAGAGAAATAAAACTTTATTCTAAAGCTGCAGAAAATGTGGAAAGTAATAATATTGTAGCATTTTAGTATTTTTTCCCTACACAAAATTATCAGGATGCCATTTTTTAAAGGTTGCTTTCATCCTACCATTTTTTTTTCTTTTTTTTGTTTCTATAGGTTCAATGAGAACTCTCTATGGTTTGCAATTTCCATGGGTTCTCTTAATTGTTAGCATAATACTGAGACCTCACTGGTGGTAAAATATTATTTAATGGGATCTTAATTTAGACAGGCTTCTAAAAAGACATACAATTTGGTAAGAGTATTTCATTATCACTGTTCTATGGCAGTGATATAAGGCAAGCTGTACCAATTGGTCTGCAGTTACACAGCATAAAGGTTAATCTCTTTTATGTTCCTTTTATTAGAAAGGCAGATCTGAATCTTCGGGGCAGAGTCCTAAATTGTTTTTGAAGATGGATTGGTTCACAGAGACTCTTCCCTCTCATACCCTATGGATAATTACATTCAATCAGTCCAGAGTATTCACTTCAGTTTGAATGGTAAAAAAGAGCATTTCTCATTTCATTAATTAGTTCTTTCGTTCCTTCATGCAGCATTTATTTAGTGCCTACTAAGCATAGGTATGTTGAGAACTATAAATAAGACTTTCCCCACTTTCAAGCAGTTTACAAAAGACAGGAGTAAAGAATGTTTTAAATTTGTCTCCTTTCTTACCTCACACCGCCTCCCCCCTCCCAAATTGAGTTTATGTCATGTATCTATTAAAACTTTAAAATAATAAAAAGTTTATATTGAGAATTTGGGTGGTAGAATAATACCTTTGGCAACTAGATAACATCTTATTTTGTGTTTCCCATTTTTTGGTAATATGTGCATCACCATAACTTTTTTTTTTTTTTTTGCCAAATTGATATACACTCTATTCTTACTAAATAACTTTTCTTTGAACTCAGCTTTAAAAAAATTAAATAATTTCAGTTAGAAAGGCATCATTAGATATACTACCACAAATAGAAAGCCTGTATCACAAGCTATGAATAAAAAATAATTATAAATATAACTATATAACTATTATTGTATAACCACCTACAATATCTCATGTTCTATGGGCAGTAAAAGTATCACTCTTTGGAAAATACTGGTTTTGTGCTTGATGCTGATAAAAACAACTGCTGCAGATTTGACTGCCATAAGAACGGAAGCTCTGTGAGAACAGGTATTTTGATTTTTTTCTTGCTTTACTCCAGTTCCAAGAACAATGCCTAGCAAATATTAGGTGCTAAAACATAATTTTAAAATAAATAAAAGTCAGTTAGCTTCTGAAAGATCACGTTGTATTTCTCCTATCATCATACTCATTGTGCTTTATAATAATTACTTGTTTAATGTTTCTCATAATCACTGCACTGGTCAAAAGCTTTGCTTTTCTTGTTCATTCCTGTTATAATCATTCATGCCTAGAACTATGTCAGGAACATAGTAGGTGCTCAATAAATATTCATTGGATAAAGGGACTTGCCATTCTAAAGTCATACAGCTTCTATTGCCTCATTGGTCATTTTTTATTAAAGGAGCTCAACCGGCCAATATCGGTTTAAAGCTATTCAACATCTGGCACATTAAATAAAAAAAAATTTTTGTTGAATAAATAAATAAATGAATTAACATTTTTGTGACACCAGAAAAAGAGTTAACTCTGTTTATAGAAAGACAGATCTTAAAGGGAGAACAGATAATTCTTTTCATTGCTTAAATGTAGTGCCAGTTTTCAATTCTTGAATAAGTCACCCTGGCAAGGTTTTCTTACAATTTTACAAATTAAGATTGCACTAAAATTTGTGTGTTTGTAGAAAAACTGACAAATATTGAGGTCAGCAAATTACACCAAATGGTAACAGCCAGTGATTTGATGGTATATTTTTATTTAAATTGCTTTTATGAATTCCTTGATTTACTTAAGAATCAAGCATCCTGACTAGACAAGTGATATTTACAAGATCTGAGTTTACGTTTTTCTATTACAAAGACATCCATAAGAAGAAATAGTGAAAAATTAGCTGCATTTCTCTGGTCCCCACCTCCAAAGGAGTATTGTCAATCACTGCTTAAAACATAAGCTTTTGTAGGTTTTGAATGCTTTGAACTGGAAAACAACTATTTTACTGGATAATTAAAGGGTGTTACAACTGATTGAGCTTGTGTAGAATCAGGAAAATTGGTGGGATTGGATGGACATATAGGTCACAACACTTTTCTTTTGTAATATTTTCTACTGCAAATGATTCTTCAGTTGAAAAATCAAGGCTTGAGCTGAGGTATCACAAATGGCTTGATAAAGTATGACTTGAAAATCAGACACTGGGAGAACTATGTTTATCGTTTAACAAATCAGACACAGCTTAAATAAAGGAATGATTTCCTTAATAGACTAATTCCTTCTCATAAATTTGCTGATTGAATTATGTATAACCAGTTTCATTTGAGCAAATCTTCATTTCTCTAATCTGCCCTATATGGAATAGGGTTCGGTAAGATATTAGTGGATATTTTGTTGAAAAAAAATTTGAGGTCAGAAAAGTTTAGAAAATTTTGGGCTGAACAGATTTTAAAATCTGCCCTTCAGAATATATAGTAACCAGTTAATTTATAAAGGGTAATATTAACAAACATTTAAGAACTCACTACTCAACTCAATCAACATTTCTCATTTTTAAATATCTTTTAAGAAGTAATAAAATATTACATTTAATTAAATGTCCCTCTACACTTTTTCCCACTTCCATTCTCTTCTTACTCTTTTCAAAGGCAATCAACATTCTAAATTTGATACATTCCCACACATACTAACACATAATACATGTATATAGCATTGCATGATATAAAAGTTATTACACATTGCATAATATTGTACAAAACTTCTGCAAATTTTCACTGAAAATTACATTTTGTATTTATGTTGATACATGTAGGATGAATTCATTTTAACTCTATATTTAACTGTTATATACATATTTTCAATTTTTTGGTAATATAAATAATGTGGCAAACTTCTCTTATTGGTTCCAAGATGTTTTTCTTCCTTCTTACTCTTGTGGTGCTCAGTGAGTGTAGTCTTGTACACCTAGTGGAGGTCAGCCCCCCCAGATTTTAGACACCCCGCTGCCATGAGGGTGGCTTCCAGCAAGTGCAGCAGCTGCCCCAGTGGGGATGCTCCTGATAAGTTCCACAGGCACTCTAGCCAACTTCCCAGAGAGTTCAGGAGACTGGTTAATGCAAGCTTCCCAGAGAGGTCCATGAACACTCTACCCTGAAAGCTTAAGGATAGCTGTGGGCTTGCCATCCGGGAACCAGCTTTGACCCAGATCAACTCTGCAATCTTGTTTTCCATCCAGTGCAACTATAACTCTTCCAGTGAGGTCTGGGGAAGTCCCCCCTCCCAACCACCTTTTAAGTTTGTTATTTCCTTGGGCACTCTCCCTCAGCCCTACAGCATTCTTTATAGAATTCTTTTTCATTCCCTCTAGTAGTTAATCCTCTGTAAATAGTCTCTATCTATCTATCTATCTATCTATCTATCTATCTATCTATCTATCTAGATCTATATAGATATTTCTATATCTGTATATAACTATATATCTATATATACAGATATAGAAATAGATCTATATATATATAGATCTGTATATAGAAATAGATCTGTATATATATATCTATATATACAGATATAGAAATAGATCTATATAGATCTATAGATATAGCACCCACCAGCACGCCCAGCTAATTTTTTGTATTTTTAGTAGAGAAGGGGTTTCACTGTGTTAGCCAGGATGGTCTTGATCTCCTGACCTCGTGATCCACCTGCCTCGGCCTCCCAAAGTGCTGGGATTGCAGGCGTGAGCCACCGTGCCCAGCTCTTTTAGTTGTTTAGGGAATCTCCACACTGTTTTCCTGAATACCATCAAAATACCACCACCATTCTTCACAGAACTATATATACATATATATATATATACACACACACACACACACACACAGAGAGAGAGAGAGAGAGAGAGAGAGAGAGAGAGAGAGAGAGAGATGGGGTCTCTCTATGTTGTCCAGGCTGGACTCCAACTTCTGGCCTCAAATAATCCTCCCATCTTAGACTTCCAAAGTGCTGGGATTACAAAAAAGAGCCACCACACCTGGCTATAATGGTTACTAATTCTTTATATTAACTGTATTTATTGTATTTTTAATGGTTATTAATTTATTAAGAGTTTCTATTGCTTCATGAGTCAGTATGACTTCATGAGTCTAGAAATCTGTATTTTCTAGAAAAATTTTCACTTCCTCTAAGTTTTCAATAAAATCAGCCTAAGTAATTTATTTATTTGTTATTTTTGGCTCTCTATTTTCTCTCCATCTTTATTTTATTTATTTATTTATTTATTTATTTAATTCTCACAGGTTTTTTGGGAACAGGTGGTATTTGGTTACATGAGTAAGTTATTTGGTGGTGATTTGTGAGATGTTGGTGCACCCATCATAAGAATAGTATATACTGAACCCAATTTATAGTCTTTTATCCCTCACTCCCTTCCCACCCTTTCCCCCTACATCCCCAAAGTCCATCTTATCATTCTTATGCATTTGCATCTTTGTAGTTTACTTCCCACTTATGAGTGAAAAGATGCGATGTTTGCTTTTTAAATCCTCAGTTACTTCACTTAGAATAATAGTCTTCAATCCCATCCAGGTTGCTAGAAATGCCATTAATTCATTCATTTTTATGGCTCAGTAGTATTCCATCATGCGTATATACCACAGTTTATTTATCCAGTCGTTGATTGATGGGCATTTGGGCTGGTTCTGCATTTTTGCCATTGCAAATTGTGCTGCTACAAACATGCACGTTCAAGTGTCTTTTTCATATAATGACTTCTTTTCCTCTGGGTAGATACACAGTAGTGGGACTCCTGGATCAAATGGTAGTTCTTCCTTGAGTTCTTTTTTTTTTTTTTGTGATGGAGTCTCGCGGTCTCCCAGGCTGGAGTGCAGTGGATCTCGGCTCACTGCAAGCTCCGCCTCCTGGGTTCACGCCATTCTCCTGCCTCGGCCTCCCCAATAGCTGGGACTATAGGCTCCTGCCAGCACGCCCAGCTAATTTTTTGTAATTTTAGTAGAGAAGGGGTTTCACTGTGTTAGCCCGGACGGTCTTGATCTCCTGACCTCGTGATCCACCCGCCTTGGCCTTCCAAAGTGCTGTGATTACAGGCATGAGCCACCGCACCCGGCTCTTTTAGTTTTTTAGGGAATTTCCACACTGATTTCCCGAATTCCATGAAAATACCATCATCATTCTTCAGGGAACTAGAAAAATAATCCTGAAATTCATATGTGAACCAAAAAAGAGCCCAGCCCACAGAACCAAAGCAAGACTAAGCAAAAGGAACAAATCTGATGGCATCATATTACCTGATTTCAAACTATACTATAAGGCCATAGTAACCAAAATAGCATGGTACTGTTATAAAAACAGGCACATAGACCAATGGAACAGAATAGAAAACCCAGAAATAAACCCAAATATTTACCCAACCAATCTTTAAAGCAAACAAAATCATAAAGTGGGGAAAGGACACACTATTCAACGAATGGTGCTGGGACAATTGGCAAGCCACATGTAGAAGAATGAAACTGGATCCTGATCTCTCACCTTATACAAAAATCAACTCAAGATGGATCAAATACTTAAATCTAAGACCTGAAACTATAAACATTTTAGAAAATAACATTGAAAAAACCTTTCTAGACATTGGCTTAGGCAAGGATTTCATGACCACGAACCCAAAAGCAAATGCAATACAAACAAAAATAAATAGCTGGGACTTAATTAAACTAAAGAGTTTCTGCACAGCAAAAGGAACAATCAGCAGTGTAAACAGACAACCCATAGAGTGAGAGAAAATCTTTACAATACATACATCAAATAAAGGACTAATACCCAGAATGCACACACACACACACAAACTCAAACAAATTAGCAAGAAGAAAACAATCCCCTCAAAAAGTGGGCTAAGCATATGAATAGACAGTTCTGGAAAGAACATACACAAATGGCCAACCATGAAAAAACGCTCAACATTACTAATGATCAGGGAAATGCGAATCAATACCACAATGTGATACCACCTTACTCCCTCGAGAATGGCCATTACAAAAAATCAAAACATAATAGATGTTGGCGTGGATGCAGTGAAGAGGGAACACTTCTACACTGCTGGTGGAAATGTAAACTAGGACAACCACTATGGAAAACAGTAGTATAGTATTTATTATTTTTTAATAATCTTGGCTGGGCATGGTGGCTTATGCCTGTAATCCCAGCACTTTGGGAGGCCAAGGAAGGCAGATCACAAGGTCAGAAGATCAAGACCATCCTGGCCAATATGGTGAAACCCCGTCTCTACTAAAAATACAAAAAAATTAGCCAGGCCTGGCGACCTGCGCCTGTAGTCCCAGTTACTCAGGAGGCTGAGGCAGGAGAATTGCTTAAACCCGGGAGGTGGAGACTGCAGTGACCCAAGCTCATGCCACTGCACTCCAGCCTGGCCACAAAGCGAGACCCTGTCTCACAAAAAAACCCCAAAAAACAACAAAAATCCACAAAAAAACTACCATAATATTTAATTGATTCCTTTTCACTCCTAATGTTATTTGTGCCTGAATATGTGCTTGTGCACCTTCCCCCTCTCTCTGTCTCTCTCTCGCACTCTCTGTCTCTCTCTCTCCCCATCGGTCCTGCTAAAAACCAGGTTCTGTCAATTCTCACTAATGTTTTTGTTTTTATTTCATTTATATCTGTTCTTATTACTTGTATTTCTTTTTATTCCTCTGTTTTATTAGGGTATAGTTGAGAAATAAAAACTGTATATATTTAAGGTGTACATATGATGATTTAGTATATGTATATATTGTGAAATTATTACCATAATCAAGTTAATTAACATTATTATAGGTTTTTCTTTTGTTGTAACTTCATTGAATTTACTCTGTTTTTTCCAGCTTCTTGATCTCTCAACTCATGTATTTTCTGAAATTTTAGTTTCAAAATATTTTTATATTCACAAGAGATTTATGCCTTAAATCAAAAATATTTATGGTTATATTTTAAAATCTTTTAATGTACATTTTGTAAAAGTGTTTTTGTTGTTCATTTCTAACAATTGCATTACGATTGGAGACATAACATATCTATTTGATGACATTTTTTGATATTTGCCTTGTGACCTGTTAAATGGACAATTTTCATAAATGTTCCATGCCCTTGGACATTATTTTATTTACTGGATACTATGCCTAATCTGTGTCTAATCTACTATTACTTTGTGTGCTGGCTTTCATTTTTTCTTTTGAGAAAACAGCTATCTTATTTATTAATGTTTTTAAAAAACATTTAAGAAGCCCTCAAGAAAGTGAAGATTTGTGGGCCCAATATCCAGGGAAAGAAGAAACCTATGTGTCTTAGATAAAATTCATTATTTTTGGCATTCAAATATTTTATATTGCTGTTAATGTTTTGTCTGCTTGACCTATACATTTCTTTTTTTTTTTTTTTTGAGACGGAGTCTGGCTCTGTCGCCTAGGCTGGAGTGCAGTGGTGCCATCTCAGCTCACTACAAGCCCCGCCTCCCGGGTTCCCACCATTCTCCTGCCTCAGCCTCCTGAGTAGCTGGGACTACAGGTGCCCGCCACCTCGCCCGGCTAGTTTTTTGTATTTTTTAGTAGAGACGGGGTTTCACCGTGTTAGCCAGGATGGTCTCGATCTCCTGACCTCGTGATCCACCCACCTCGGCCTCCCAAAGTGCTGGGATTACAGGCGTGAGCCACCGCAGCTGGCTCGACCTATACATTTCTGAAAGAAATGTCTGAAAATATCACTCTAAAAATGTACACTTGCCAATTTTTACTTGTAATTTGTCATTTTTTGTTTGGAACATTTTAAAGCTGTGATGCTGGGTACATATCATTTCATTATTGTTATATCTTTTCAAAGGTTTGAAAGGTTTGTTCCTTTTATTATTATGTGGAATACCAATCTATCATTATAATGCTTTTAGTTGAAATTCTATTTTGTCTTACCAGCTTTCTTTTGATGAGTGTGTTCCCTGAGAGAAGGTAAGTCATGCAATACCTTGTAAGTAAAGAGTTTTTTTAAGCTTTTCTTTTAGTGAGATAAGAAACCATTAGAGGATTTTGAACCAAAAAAATGCCATGATATGACAGATGTTCAAAAGAGTCACCTTGACTGTTGTGTCAATAGACAGAAGTGGGTTGCGGTGGAAGCAGGAAGAATTGTTAAGTCTATTGTAATAAAATTGGCAAGAGATGATGGGAATTTACGCTGCCTGAAATGACAATCCAAGCTGTTTAGGATCAATTTTCCTGCTGAGAATGACTGGTTAAACAGGACAAAATATACTTTTTGAATCCAGAAAAAACATTTAAGAAGCCCCAAGAAAGTGAAGATTTGTGGGTCCAATAGCTAGGGAAAGAAGAAACCTAGAGGACTGAGTCCAACATTTGCTTGGCTCTCCCCTTCAAGGTGTTTGCCAGTTCTAAAAGAGGCCAAGAAGCTGTGCAAAGCTTTCAGGACTCTCAGAGCCCACCAAGGAGGCAAGGCCTTGATAATAACCCAAGCCTTTGGTTTGTGAACAAGAAAGTCTATGTTATTAGAGTAAAATTAATCTAGAACTAGGTTATAGGGATTAAAGCCAAGCTTTGAGTAAATTTATTTCCTAGTTCATCACATTTCAAGGTGACATGAGATCAGGGGTGGTCATAGCCTAAATTTTTGCAGAAACAATTGTAACGTGTCACTAAAGAAAGATAATGTTATCAGAAGCTTCAAAATATCTTTAAAATAATAATGAGGGAGATGAGAAGACATGACCTGACAAAAAGTAGATACTAGAAATAAATACACTGGAGATATGGATAATGAAGTTATCAGGCCTAAGTTTAAAAATAATTTTGTTCCTTATGTCCAAGGAATTAAAAGGCAGGATGAAGCATTTTAACAGGAAATTGAAAACTATAAAAGAAAATCGAATAAAAATTTTAGAAGGCCAGGCACGGTGGTTCATGCCTGTAATCCCAGCACTTTGGAAGGCCGAGGCAGGCGGATCACCTGAGGTTAGGAGTTCGAGACCAGCCTGACCAACATGGAGAAACCCCATCTCTACTAAAAATACAAAATTAGCTGGGTGTGGTGGCACATGCTGCTCAGGAGGCTGATGCAGGAGAATTGGTTGAACCTGGGAGGCAGAGGTTGCAGTGAGCCAAGATTGTGCCATTGCACTCCAGCCTGGGCAATAAGAGTGAAACTCTGTCTCAAAATAAAAAAAAAAAAAGTAGAAATAAAAATATAATAATTGGGTTTAATAGCAGATTAGACACAGTTTAAGAAAGAATTTATGAAGTGGAAGACAGTTCAAGAAAAAACATCAGATAACCATGGAGAGACAAAAGAATGGAAAATAGAGAAAAGAGGCATAAAAGATATATCAGATACATTCATAGAAGAGAGAGTAGAGATGAACTAGGTAAGAGGCAATATTTGAAGAGAAAATGGCTAAGAACTTTCTAAACTAGGCCGGGCGCGGTGGCTCACGCCTGTAATCCCAGCACTTTGGGAGGCCGAGGCGGGCGGATCACAAGGTCAGGAGATCGAGACCACGGTGAAACCCCGTCTCTACTAAAAATACAAAAAATTAGCCGGGCGCGGTTGTGGGCTCCTGTAGTCCCAGCTACTCGGGAGGCTGAGGCAGGAGAATGGCGTGAACCCGGGAGGCGGGGCTTGCAGTGAGCCGAGATCGCGCCACTGCACTCCAGCCTGGGCGACAGAGCGAGACTCCGTCTCAAAAAAAAAAAAAAAAAAAAAAAAAAAAGAACTTTCTAAACTATTAAAAGATATCAAGCCACCTTTTAGACAAGCATGGTAAACACTACATAGAATAACTACAAAGACAACCTGAGTTAGGCCGTTTTTGTATTGCTCTAAAGAAAAACCCCAGGCTGGGTAATTTTTAAATAAAAGACGTTTACCTTGGGTCATGGTTCTGCAGGCTGTTCAGGAAGTATGACATTGGAATTTGCATCTAATGAGGGCTCAAGAAGCTTCCAATCATGGCATAAGATAAAGGGGGAGCCAGGATAGCACATGGCAAGAGCAGGGACTAGAAAAATATGCTAGGCCCTTTTGAACAACTGGCCTTTGTGAACCTGTAGAGTGAGAACTTGCTCATTGCTGCAACACAGCACCAAGCCATTTATGAGGGATCTGTACTCATGACCCAAACACCCCCAACTAGGTACACCTCCAATATTGGAGGCCACATTTCAACATGAGATTTGGATGGGACAAACCATCCGAATCATATCACAACCAGCCCAAAGCACATAATAGTGAAAGAACTGAAAACCAAATCAGGGAGAAAATCTTAAAAGCGGAAAGAAAGAAAACCATATTACCTTAAGAGGCAAAAATAAGATAGCTGTTTTCTCAAAAGAAAAAATGAAAGCCAGCACACAAAGTAATTATGTTTTTAAGACACTGAAAGAACTTTGTTGTCAACCTAGAATTTTATACTCAGTGAGAATATCTTTGAAAAATGAAGCCATTCTCTCCAGCCTGGGTAACAGAGAGCGACTCTGTCTCAAAAAAAAAAAAAAAAAAAAAAAAATGAAGCCATTCTCAAACATGACCAAGAGATAAGACATCAACATGCTTACGAATTTTATAATAATAAAAGTTTCAACCCACCAAAAGGCTTAAAATTCTGACTTTGTACGCACCTAATGACATAGCATGAAAAATATATAAAGCAACAATTGACAAAATTAAAAGAAGATATAGACAAGTTTGCAATCGTGGTGGAATAATTCAACACACCTGTCTCAATAACTGATAGAACAAGCAGACAAAAAATATGAACAGAAGATTTAAATACAATTAACAAACTGAACATTTCACCCCTAAATTACTTTCTTTTCAAGCAAACATGGAACAGTTGTTCAAATTGACATATAGTAAACTATTAAAGAAAAAAAAATTCAGAGCATTTTCTCCGACTACACTGGATGTATACTAGATGTCAATAACAGTAACAAGGCTAAAAAAGTCACAAAATTTAGGAGTTAAACAATAAACTACTAAATGTGCAAGGGGGTCAAGGAAGAAATCACTCTGGAAATTAGAACATATTTGAATTGAAGGATAATGAAAATGCTACATATCAAAAGTTGTGGATTCAACTAAAGCTATGCTTTGAGTGAAATTGATATATATATATATAAAATATTAGATGAGAATAAAGATTAAAAGTAAGTATTTAAGCATCTATCTCAAGAAGTTAGAAAAGAAAAAGAAAATTAAATCTATAGAAAGTAAGATTGATTTAAAAAAAGAGAAAAGGGAGAGAGAAGGTACACCTACTCAGTAGCAGGACAATACTACAGATCTTACAGATGTAAAACCGACAAAAGATTATAAACAGTATTATGCCAATACATATACAAAATCAGATGAAATGTACAGTCTTAGAAAAGTATAACTGATCTAGAGGAAATTTAAAAAATCTAAATAGTACTACATTTATTAAAGGACTGGATCTATAGTTTTAAACACTAGGTCTAGATAGCTTCATCAAATTCTATCAAACTTTTGAGGAAGTTTGAGGAACCCCAATTGTACAAAATCCTCCTAAAAGAATAGAAAAGAGGGAAAACTTTCTAAGATATTTCATGAAGCCAGCATAGCCTTGATATCAAAACTTAATATGAATATTATAAAAAATAAAATTATAGACCTCTCTCTCTCTCTCTCTCTCTCTCCCCCTCCCTCCCTCCCTTTCCCTGTTTATTTCTTTCCTCTTTTTCTCAGGAACATAGATACAAAAATTGCAAACAAAATATTAGCATACCAAATCTAGGAATGCTTACAAAGGTAATATACCATGACCAAGCTGAGCTTATTTCAGTAATGCAAGGCTGGTTTCATATTTGAAATTTATTTCTTTTAAATCATCACATTAGTGAAACAATTGGGAGAAAAATCATGTGATAATTTTAATAGGTCCAGAAATAGCAGTGGATAAAATTCAACACCGATTCATGTTAAACATTTTTAGCAAACCAGAAATAAGCGGTGTTGTGGATGGAATGTTTGTGTCCCTCTGAAATTCATATGTTGGAGTCCTATCCCCCAATGTGATGGTATTTGGAGATGAGGTCTTTGGAAGGTAATAAGGGTTAAATGAGGTCATGAGGGTAGGAATTTCAGGGTGGCAGTAGTGCCCTTTAAAGAAGAGATAACAGAGAGCTTGCTGTCTTTTTCTCCACATACACACATCATGGAAAGGTCATGTGAGGACACAGTGAGAAGACAGCAGTCTGAAAGCCAGGAAGAAAACCCTTCTCAGAATGTGACCATGCTGGCACCCTGATCTCAGACTTCCAGGCTTCAGAATTATGAGAAAATTAATTTCTGTTGTTTAAGACACCCAGTCTGTAGCATTTTTTTAACGGCAGCCTGAAAAGACTAAGACAGGAGGGAACTTCTTTAAACTGAGAAGAGGCATCTATAAAAAACCTACAGAAAGCATGATAATATATGATAAAATCTTGAAAGAGTTCCCTCTGAAATGTACAATGACACATGGGTGCCCTCTATTACTACTTTTCAGCATTGTATTGGGGGTGCTTAGGCAATGGAATAAGGCAAGAAAAACAGAAGATATAATATTTAGAAAGGAAGAAATAAAATTATCATTATTTGCAGATGACATAATTGTATATGTAGAAAATACAAAACAGTATACAAATAAGCTCTTAGAATTAATATTTTAAAAGAATGTTGGCTATAAAGTCAATATATAAAAATAAATTGTATTTCTACATACCAGCAAAAATCAACTAGAAAATAAACTTAAGAAGCGATATTATATGTGATAGCATCAAAAGTCATTAAATCCTTAGAAAATATGTACAGGACCTCTACAAACAGAATAATCACAACTGGGAGAATTTTTAAAGACTGAATTTAATGGAAGAATATAGCATGTTCATGGATTGAAAGACCTAATATTAAGATGTCATTTGTCCTCAAATTGATTCACAGATTAATGCAATTCCAATCAAAATCTCAGTTATACACGACGGAAGGTAGTAGGATTGGTAAAGAATTGAGTTTCATCAAAGTAAAGCTTTACTGAACAACCCAAAGAAGTCATCTAGCCCCATTAAGTCAGCTGAGTCAAGAAAGAAAATCCAGTTTTGAAAGACCTGGGCTTTAAGGTATGAGAAAAATAAGGAATCATTAAGCTAAATTAAGCTGTATGCAGATGAGAACATGAATGTTTCTTTTGTGCTTTATGGATGCACATGCCTTTTACATCCATAATTTCCTTGATGGCAGCCAGCATCCTGATACGAAGGGTTATCTTTCACATTCTACTGGTGAGGAAACTAAGGCTCAGAGAGCATTTAAGAGGTCATAGAGACTTGAAATTCTAGAATGGGGTAAGAACACATTTTTCCCCCTGGATTGTGTTCATAGCTCTTTCCAGAAAAAGTCGAAAACTAATATATGTGCACCACTCAGGGCATGCAGGTACATAAATAAATACTATTTAAATTTAAGGTATATACAATTGCGAAAAAGAAGATATGCACAAATGACTATTGCAAAAGGCAGAAAAGAATAAATACATGCTTTTGAATACACTCTTTCCTCAGCTTGGAATGCCTCATGTGCCTTTATTCTCTGGCAAACTCTTGGTTGTCCTAAATTTCATTGTAGCGTTGTTTTTTTTTTTTCTCTGAGCGATTTTTCCTTCCATACAAGCAGAGTTCAACATTAATTTCATTTGCAGAAGTAGTATTATACAGGGATTAAGAGCAAGGGCGCTGGAGTCATACTCCGAGTTTGCATCCTAGTTCTGACACTTAGGAGTTATTTAACTTTAGGCAGGTTACTTAGCCTCTCAGTACCTTTATTTTCTTATCTGTAAAAAAAGGTAATATTAGTATCCATCTTATAGGATTATTGTAAAGATTAAATAAGTTAATATATGTAAAGTGCTAGAACAGTGCCTGGTACATAATAGTGTAATGGTACCTATTACATAGGTGAAAGCTGTGATTAATACTACTCAAAAATACTTATTGTGTGCCTACAAGATGCCAGGGAATATGATCAGTTTAGTTGATAGGCAGACGTGAAATAAACAATTTCCTGTTTTGTAGTGGGGGTGACAGGCAGTGGGTAAATTACTAAACAAGATAATTTCCAGTTCCAAAATTTCTATGAAGGACACACACACACACACACACACACACACGGATGTAATAGAGGGTAGTTAGAGGGTAGTAGGATGTGGGTGTTTTCTTGAAGTAGGATGGACAGAGAAGAGGTATTTAAGCAATCAGAGGAGAGCATACATCTTCATTGTTAATAACAGAAAATGAGAAGAGCCATGAGGAGATCCAGGGGAAGAATGTTCCAGGATAGAAGAAAAGATAATGAAAGATGCCAAGATTAGGCAACTTTGGCATGTCTGAGAACGGAAATGAGATCAATGTGAGTGAAAAGTAGTGGAGGGCATGAGAGAGATGGAGAATGAAGCTGATGAGGGAAGCAGATGTTGGATCATGCAAGACTTTGTAGACCATGGAAAGAGGTGCTGGATCTATGAATAGCTGGAAACCACTGGAGTAAGTCATAAGCAGTAAGAAGATATGATTTGATTAACATTTTAGAAAGACTTCTCTGACTTTTCTGTGGAGAATGGTTGCAGGAAGGCAGGACTGGAAGCGGAGACTATTAGGGAGACTGATAGGGCAAGAGATGGTGGCAGTAATGGAAATGGAGAAAAGGGGACCAATCCACGATAAGTTTTGGAAATGCAGTTTACAGGTTCGCCAATAGGCTGGATGTGTGGGTTAAGGGAATGACAGGACTCCAAAATGACCAAATGGATGATCTAATCATTCTTTTGGGACATTGGTGGATTTAGAATATGCTTCTCTTCTTTATTTTTTTCACATAAATTCATAATGAATTATAATTTAGCTTCTTATTTCCCATTGATATTGCTTCTTGAGGACATGAGATTTATTTGTGTGTGTTTGTGTATGTATGCAGTTGTATTTCTAGAGTAGTGTCTTTTTTTTTTTTTTTTTTTTTTGAGATGGAGTCTGTCACCCAGGCTGGAGTGCAGTGGCATGATCTCAGCTCACTGCAGCCTCCCAGGTTCAAGTGATTCTCCTGCCTCAGCCTCCCGAGTAGCTGGGACTACAGGCGCTTGCCACCATGCCTGGCGAATTTTTGTATTTTTAGTAGAGATGGGGTTTCACCATGTTGGCCAGGTTGGTCTCGAACTCCTGACCTCAGGTGATTCACCCAAAGTGTTGGGATTACAGGCGTGAGCCACCACACCCGGCCAAGTAGAGTGTCTTGTATTACATGATCAATTAATGCTGGTTAGACTGAACTAAAATAGCACTAAGAGAAGTACAAATAAGGGAATGAGAATGGGAGAAATTATTTGCAACAGAGGAAGAGACCAAGTCAAGCTTTTTATACCAATGGCACTTGAGATGGAGCTTTGACGGATAGCTGAGTGTGGTTATGCAACAATGAAGAAGAGCCTTCCAGGTAAGAGAAAACAGTGTGTAAAAAGTAGGGAAGTGGGGAAGCCAGGATGTGCCCAGTGTAGAATCCTGTTTGTTCGCAGCATAGATAGTGTGAAAGAGAGCACTGGGAGGTAAAGTTTTAAAGGAGGTTGATGCCAGACCTTGAAACACTTTGCATGGCAGGCCAGGAAATCTGAGCTTCCTTCAATAGGCCCTGGGGTGTGGTGGGATGGGAGGCATGGAAGGTTTCTGAGGAGGGAGTATTATAATCTGGTTAGAGTTGTGCATTAGGACATTTAATCTGGTATGGTATGCAAGAGAACTCTCACTTTCCGTGGTTGTAATATCTCCCTCTAAAAGTAGCTCCTATGGTCACTGTGCCATTATCCTCTAACCTCTCATCTGTAGTATTTAATCTTTCACTGGGTTGACTGATGGAGAAGCCATAACTCTTTTCATTACGGATCACAACTTGATTAGCATACCAAATCAAATTACGTATTTCTGTGCTTTTTTCATATGCCATTTACACACACACACACACACACACACACACACACACATAGAGCGAGAGAGAGAGAGAGAGAGAGAGAGAGAGATACTTCTCAAGACTTGGCTTTCTCTTTCTCGCTCTACTTTCCATTCCCAGGATAGGTCTCAGGCTTCTTCTCAGAGTCACGTGGCCATGGGGAGAATGACAGTTCAGGTTCTGCTGAGCTCTCTGCCACACACTGGCCATGCTTCCCTTGCTTATCACATTGCCCAGCATGCTCTGAGAGTCATACTCCTATCATTTTGTAATCTCAGTTCGGCTTTTTGGAAAGACATTTTTTCATCTCTAGTCTGAAAACATGTGGTCATAAAGCTTTCCTTCTGACAACAGAGATCTCTCTATCTCTCTCTTTCTCTCCCAAGTCGCTTCTTCTTTCTATAAAAGATATTTCCCAGCTAGGTGCAGTGGCTCACATCTGTAATCCCAGCACTTTGGGGTGCTGAGACAGGTGGATCACAAGGTCAAGAGATCGAGACCATTTGGTCAACATGGTGAAACCTCATCTGTACTAAAAATGCAAAAATTAGCTTGGCGTGGTGGCATGCAACTGTAGTCCCAGCTACTCAGGAAGCTGAGACAGGAGAATTGCTTGAATGCGGGAGGCGGGGGTTGTAGTCAGCTGAGATCATGCCACTGCACTCCAGCCTGGGTGACAGCATGAGACTCCGTCTCAAAAAAAAAAAAAAAAAAAAAAAGAGATTTCCCTTCTCATCACAGGTATACTAGTATTCAAAGGGCAACTGTCCAAGCAGAAAGTCCCCTTTTCATCTCTTCTTCCAAATTCACTACATATGGATTACATGTGTATACCCAAGAAATGTAGAGCTGACTGTCAGATCAAACTAAAAGAACAAAACAGTTATTCTGACTGCACGTTACAGGAAAATATACTATTTCTAAATGGCAAATAAAGTATTCATTTTTCTTTCTTTTGAGAACCATTCTTGTTGGGATGAATTTCACTTAAATAAAGAATTAAACAAATTGTTTTAAAAAATTCTTTAGCCACCACTTGAGTGTGACAAATATATTGATGCTTTAAGCTTCAAAATAAAAGTACACTGAAATGCCATCAAAAGGGTATTTTAAGTACTTTTCCTTTATTTAAGAAGTATTATTTTCTGTATATTTATTCTAGAAAATATAAAGGCCAAAGAAGAATATAAAAATCACCATCTAAAGATAACTATTAGATTTACTACGTAAACAGAATTAAAAATCACATGATCATCTCAATTGATGCAGAAAAAACCTTTGATAAAATCCAACATCCCTTCATGATTAAAACCCTCAACAAGCTAGGCATCAAAGGAATTTACCTCAAATTAATAAGAACCATATATGACAACCCACAGCCAACATCATATTGAATGGACAAAAGATGAAAGCATTTCTCTTGGAAACTGAAACAAGACAAGGATACCTACTCTCACTACTCCTATTCAGCATAGTACTGGAATTCCTACCCAGAGCAACAGGCAAGATAAAGAAATAAAAGGCATTTAAGTAGGAAAAGAAGTCAAAGTCAAACCATCTCTCTTCACTGATGTTATGATTCTATACCTAGAAAACCCTAAAGACTCCACCAAAAGGCTCCTGAAACTGATAAATGACTTCAGTAAAGTTCCAGGATACAAAATCAATGCATAAAAATTAGAAGCATTTCTATATACCAATACCATTCAAGCTGAGAGCCAAATCAAGAATGTAATCCCATTAACAATAGCCACAAAAAATAAAATAGCTTAGAGTACATCTAACCAAGGAGATGAAAGATCTCTGCAAGGAGAACTACAAAACACTTTTGAAAGAAACCAGAGATGACATACACAAATGGGAAAAAATTCCATGCTCATGGATTGGAAAAATCAATATTGTTAAAAAGGCCATACTGCACAAAACAATCTATAGATTCAGTGATATCCGTATCAAGCCACCAATGTTATTTTTAACCAAATTAGAAAAAAACTATTCTAATATTTATATGAAACCAAAAAAGAGCCTGAATAACGAAAGCAACCATAAGCAAAAGAAATAAAGCCAGGGGCATCACATCACCTGACTTCAAAGTATACTATAAATCTACAGTAACCAAAACAGCATGGTCCTGGTAAAAAAACAGACACATAGACCAACAGAACAGAATATAGAACCCAGAAATAAAGTCGCACACCTACAGTCATCTGACCTTCAACACAGTCAACGAAAACAAGCAATGGGGAAAGGACTTCCTAGTCAATAAATAGTGCTGAGATAGCTGGCTAGCCATATGCAGAACTATGAAACTGGGCCTCTACCTTTCCCATATACAAAAATCAACTAAAGATGGATTAAAGAAAGATTTAAATGTAAGATCTCAAACCATAAGAACTCTAAAAGAAAACCTAGGAAACATTATTCTGGACATCAGCCTTGGGAAAGAATTTATGTCTAAGTCCTCAAAAGCAATTTCAACAAAAAAAAAATTGACAAGAGGAATGTAATTAATCCAAAGAGCTTGTACATAACCAAAGAAACTATCAACAGAGTAAACAGACAACCTACAGAATAGGAGAAAATATTCATAAACTATGCATCTAACAAAGGTCTAATATCCAGAATCTATAAGGAACTTAAATAATTCAACGGTCATGAAACAACCCCATTAAAAAGTGGGCAAACAAAACAATGAAACACTTCTCAAAAGAAGACATACAAATTTGGCCAACAAACATGAAAAAATGCTCGACATCACTAATCATGAGAGAAAGGCAAATCAAAGCCACAATGAGATGCTATCTCACACCAGTCAGAATGGCTATTATTAAGTAGTCAAAAAACAATAGAAGCTGGTGAGGCTATGGAGAAAAGGGAATGCTTATACACTGTTGGTGAGAATGTAAAATAGTTTAGCCATGATGGAAAGCAGTCAGGAGATTTCTCAAAGAACTTAGTAACTACCATTCAACCCAGCGATCCCACTAGAAGATTTTCCCCAAAGAAAATACATAATTCTACCAAAAAGACACATGTACTTTTATGTTCATTGCTGCCCTACGCACAATAGCAAAGACATGGAATCAACCTAGGTGCCCATCAACAGTGTATTGGATAAAGAAAATGCGATGCATATACACCATGGACTAGTATGCAGCTACAAAAAGGAACGATATCATGACCTTTGAAGCAACATGGATGCGGCTGGAGGCCATTTTCCTAAGTGAATTAATGCAGAAAAAGAAAACCAAATACTATATGTTTTCGCTTATAAGTGGGAGATAAACAATGGGTACTCATGGACATAAAGACAGGAACAATAGACACTGGGAACTACTAAAGGGGGAAGTAGGGAGAAGGGCAAGGGTTGAAAAACTACTTGTTGGGTACTATACTCACTACCTGGGCGATGGGATCATTCATATCCCAAACCTCAGCATCATGCCATATACCCAGGTAACAAACTTGCACATATACCCCCTGAATCTAAAATAAAAGTTGAAATTATATTAAAAAATGTATTGCTCTTAAACTATCACAAGAACAGAAAACCAAACACCGCATGTTCTCACTCATAGGTGGGAACTGAACAATGAGATCACTTGGACTCGGGAAGTGGAACATCACACACCGGGGCCTATCATGGGGAGGGGGGAGGGGGGAGGGATTGCATTGGGAGTTATACCTGATGTAAATGATGAGTTGATGGGTGCTGACGAGTTGATGGTTGCAGCACACCAACATGGCACAGGTATACATATGTAACAAACCTGCACGTTATGCACATGTACCCTAGAACTCAAAGTATAATAATAATAAAAAAATGTATTGCTCTTAAATCTGAGAGCTGGTTACATGGTTCTGTGCTTTATTATAAGACACAGAACTTTATGGTTTTTTAATTATACAGGTAAAAATGTCCAGATATATGTGGAAAACATGTATTTAAACATATACCCAAATATGGAAAATATTTGGGTATATATCCACATATATTTAAAGTATTCATGTGTGTGTATGTGTATGTATATACATATATTTTAAAACTAGAACCATTAAACCTGAAAACATGTTGTCATAAAGCTTTCTTTCTAACAACAGAGATCACTCTATCTCTTTCTTTCTCTCCCAAGCTGCTGCTTCTTTCTGTAAAAGATACTTCCCTTCTCATCACAGGTGAACTGGCATTCAAAGGGCAACTGTCTAAGCCCTTGGCAACTGTCCAAATGTGTGTATGTGTGTGCGTGTGTGTGTATATATATATACACACACATATATGTCAGTTAATATTACCCTTTGGACAACTTTGGACATTACTAAAATTTTCCAAGAACATAATTTTAATGACGTTAAAGTATTTCAGCTTCTGCATGTACCCTAATTTATCTTGCCACTTTATATTGTTGAGCATTTTAGTAGCTTTGGTTTTTCACTACTGTCAATAATAAAGTGTCTATTTTTGAAAGCCAAAAAACCTCCCACAAAGATAACTTATATTTTAATGAATATTCCTCAATACTTTGTTCTATGCATATACATACATGCATATAATTAATTTTTACAAAAATAGGATTATGCAGTACAGACTATTTTTAATGCACCTTTTCACTTAACATATTGTGAACATTATGACATTAAATAATGTGTTGATATAACATTTTATTGGGCTGTAGAATATTTCATTGTATATCATATGGCTGTATCATAATTTATTTAATGAATTCCATTTTATAAGAAACATAGATTGCCCTCTTTTTCCTTTTTTTTTTTTTTTTTTTTTTACAAAAAAAGGTGAGATCTCACTATGTTGCCCAGGCTGGATTCTAACTCCAGGGATCAAGGGATCCTCCTGCTTCAGCCTTTTGAGCAGCTGGGATTATAGGTATGCACCAAGGCATGTGCTCGCTTTTACTACTGATGACAAAATACCCATGCAACAAAATCTTTAGATATAAACACACAAAATTGTAATGATAAATTCTTAGAGAGTTTAGTCAAAGTGTATTCAAAA
The DNA here is from genome assembly GCF_037993035.2 of Macaca fascicularis. Lineage (NCBI taxonomy): Eukaryota > Metazoa > Chordata > Mammalia > Primates > Cercopithecidae > Macaca > Macaca fascicularis. The sequence continues at coordinate 93,389,207 of NC_088376.1, read as the reverse complement.
TATCATGGCTTTTGATGTTTTCAGTTTAAGACAACAGGCTGAGAAGAGGTTGCATCCCTAATTAACAAGATTGAATTTAGAAGTGGCCCATCCACTATTCACAATAGCAAAGACTTGGAATCAACCCAAATGTCCATCAGTGACAAACTGGATTAAGAAAATGTGGCACATATACACCATGGAATACTATGCAGCCATATAAAAAAGGATGAGTTTGTGTCCTTTGTAGGGACATGGATGCAGCTGGAAACCATCATTCTTAGCAAACTATCACAAGAACAGAAAACCAAACACCGCATGTTCTCACTCATAGGTGGGAACTGAACAATGAGATCACTTGGACTCGGGAAGGGGAACATCACACACCGGGGCCTATCATGGGGAGGGGGGAGGGGGGAGGGATTGCATTGGGAGTTATACCTGATGTAAATGACGAGTTGATGGGTGCTGACGAGTTGATGGTTGCAGCACACCAACATGGCACAAGTATACATATGTAACAAACCTGCACGTTATGCACATGTACCCTAGAACTTAAAGTATAATAAAAAAAAAAAAAAGAAGAAGTGGCCCATCATGCTCAAAAATGACAAAGCTTGCTCCACAGCCATCTTTAGAATACTCCAGTTTATAAATAACAAAAATTCCATTGTAGATTTGCTCACAAAACTCCAAACAATAAAAGCCTATTTCCTTTTTGCTTCAGTTGTCGCAAACTTAAGTGAGGGAAATTAACAATTAATCCCTTTTTAGTTCCTTTATGCAGAAATTCCCTTCCTTAGTGCAGGATCTATATACCCAATAAAGAAGTTATGACTGTATGGAATTAAAATTCGGAAATAGGCTGGGCCTGGTGACTCACACCTGTAATCCCAGCACTTTGGGAGGCCAAGGCAGGTGAATTACTTGAGGTCAGGAGTTCAAGACCAGCCTGGCCAACATGATAAGACTCCATTTCTACTAAAAATACAAAAATTAGTTGGGCATGGTGATGCGTGCCTGTAATCCCAGCTCTCAGGAGGCTAAGGCACGAGAACCGCTTGAACCCGTGAGGCAGAGGTTGCAGTGAGCTGAAATGGCACCACTGCCCTCCAACTGGGTGACAGAGCCAGACTGTCTCAAAAATTAATTAATTAATTAAGGAAATAAGGAAAGGACACTTTCAACAAGATAGCAAGATAGTGTTTTTTCTTCCTCTTTCTCTCCCTCTCTCCCTTCCTTCTTTTCTTCCTTTTTAAAAAGCAGAACAGTGATATAGTACAGGAACCCAAAAGGAACCAAAAGGCTAATCTGAGCCATAGCATCCTTCAGATATATATGGTTATACAGCACTACTTTGGTGATTATATATAGTATATGTCATATTATATATAGAGTATATACCAATTTACTATATATACTACATATATAGTATATTTAGTCCTCTCCTTCCCTTGACACCTACATATTTCTTTTCTAATCCTTCCACTTACTCTTCTGTTGTTTCTTTCCTATTTCGCTACTTCCTAACCATTTCCCTAGCCAGACCACACACATACACACACACACACACACACACACACACACACACACACACACACACTCCTTCACATTGTCTTGAAGCATAATTCCCAGCATCTAGTCAATTCCCCTCTGACCTTCATAATTACTGTATTTGTCTGACCTTCCCCAAACACAATTTTCATGATTTCACTCCTCAGGCAAGAAGTTTTAATTGCTCTCCGAGTTGTATCTTCCCTCATCTCCTTAGTCTGAGACCTCTACCAGTTGTCTCAACACAAGTTCAGCAACCTTCCTGGGACATTTGGTTACTCTCTGGCCCAAACAAGTCATCAATAACCCCACAAGGGATGATACATAATAGTGAATATGTTCTCATGGAACCTCCCCAAAGGTCCTTTCCTTATTCAGTTTGTTAGCATGGTTTCTCCTCCTTAACATCTGACAGCCCTTGCCTTTCTAGGTCCATTTCCCACTTTTCCTTCATTCCTCACAACCTTCTATACTCAAACCACTCCAGAGAGTTTGCCATCCCTGGAAGACAGATGCTCTTCCACATCTCATTATCTTGACTACTGGTGTTCTTAGTGTCTTCCTTTCACCACTTAGAGAAAGGTAGGACCAATACCAACCAATATCACTTCTGCAAACTGACCTCCCTAACCTGCATCTACTGCTTTCTATTCTATTTTATCACAGTGTATTAGGCCGATTTCATGCTGCTGATAAAGACATACCCAAGACTGGGCAATGTACAAAAGAAAGAGGTTTATTGGACTCACAGTTCCACAGGGCTGGGGAGGTCTCACAATCATGGTGGAAAGTGAAAAGCACATCACACATGGCAGCAGACAAGAGAAGAGAATTCTTAACAATTAGCCCTATTAGTATTTAGATTCTGTTGATATTTTTTCAATTAACTGTTGTGGGTTTAAGACTCAATATCTTCAGCTCCTTCAGCTGTTACTCATGTGACTTGGCCTCATCTCTTACACCCTCTGGGATGCTATCTTTTGGACAAGCTCCAGCTGTGTCAATCAATATCCCTCTTAGAACTTGATGAAGCCCATAGCTAAACAACACCCTAGATGTTTTCTAACTGGTACAGAAGACAATGAAAATATCACCTCCTTTGTCCAGACATTTACTTCTGTTGATGTAGTCTGAAATTGCATTACGGTTCTTGGCAACTAAGCATTTACTGGTTCACTTTATACTTGCTGTCAACTAAAACCTTGTATTTTTTAACTTTTACATGAGTTACAAGTATTATGAAATTTATGAATGGGAATTTATAGATTATAAATTACTATACTAATGTGATCTATTAATAGTAGTATATATGGTAGATTTGACCCATATTTAAAGAAAAAGAGTTCATAGAACACATTTTAATTGGTGCATATTAGTACTTCCTTCTAAAAAGCCCTATACAATTTTTAAAAAACAGGTTAGGGCAATCTGCCTGCAAATAATAGAGGCAAATCTCTGTAACTAGGAGCTTTATCACCCATGGACTCTGATATTTCTTTTCTTTCTTTCTTTCTTTTCTTTTTTTTTTTTTTTTTTTGAGACAGAGTGTCACTCTGTTGCCTAGGCTGTAGTGCAGGGTCATGATCTTGGCTCACTGCAACCTCTGCCTCCTGGGTTCAACTGATTCTCATGTGTCAGCCTCCCAAGTAGCTGGGAATACAAGCATGCACCACCATGCCCGGCTAATTTTTTTTTTTTTTTTTGTATTTTTTTAGTAGAGACGAGGTTTTGCCAGTTTTGGCCAGGCTGGTCTTGAACTCTTGTCTTCAAGTGATCTGACCACCTCAACCTCCCAAAGTGCTGAGATTACAGGCATGAGCCACTGCACCTAGCCACCCATGGACTCTAATATTTCTAAAACACTCTGGTGGTGCTCAACTTCAATCTCGAAATCAGGCAACACAATTTTTATTATGCAGGCTGCTCTGGGCAACTACTATCAGGTCAGAATATTTACACTTGGGCAGTCTCTTCATCAGATATACACATGGAAATCATAGTATTTGGTAGATTCTTGAGGGGAAATAGCCATCCTGGAAAAGCACGAAGTGCCCTGCCTAAGAACTGGAACTAATACATTTAGTTCTGAAACTTTTAGTAATCACGTAGTAACTGCATAACATAATAGTAGGTGCTTTGAAGGCTGCAAGCACAAAGGGGTTCCTGCCTTTATTCTAAGAGAGGAGACAGATATTTGCATACACAAGTAGAAGTATATTCATATATAACCATCATCAATGAGTCAGTCCACTTTCATATTTACTCAATACTTTATAAAATAATAAAGATCATTTAAGAACATCCCGTCCCCCTTTTTTTTTTAAGTAATCTGGACTTTTCAGGAGGCCTCAGGTTTTCTACAAACTTAATAACAGCATAGAGGCACCTCTATTGATAACAGTCTCAACAAACACATCAAGTTTAGGAAACACTAGTAATTGGGCCTGGCTAGAATTAATGTATTTATGGGGAATGAGATCCAAAAGATCTATACTACTAGGCAGGGGCCACGTATAAAGGGCCTTGTTTGTTGAAGCAGAACATATGTTATTTTTATGTAGCCACTACCCTTCTCTACATTCTCTTTGTATCAGAACATTCTTTTCCATGAGGCAACCCTCTTCACATGGTTGGCAAAGGCAAAAAGACACTGCCCCTTTTATCCTTACCCAGGCACAAGGGTGGGCACATAACCTAGGCGTGGGCAGTCAGAGAACCCTATACTTCAGGCCATAGTGATCAGTATGGGCAAGCAAGTGACACAAGGCAGGCTAATCAGGGTCCTGCCCTGGGCTTTTCTGTTATAGATACTGAGAAAGAACAATTATTTTTGGAGGGGTTACTGAGCTGACACAGTGGGAATGATAGTGGGGTTAGGGGAAAGAAGGCTGCCAGCAGGGGAAAGGAGGCTGCCAGCACCACCTTGATGCCAAGTGGACACAGCCTGAGAAACACACCCAGATACAGCCCAGTTGATACCATTCATCACTGAATGAAGCCAGGTCTGCTCCTTGCACTTTGTAGTTATGTTAGCTATGCTGGTTATACTAGTTAGTGGGATAAATCCCATTTATTGTTTAGGTTGGCTGGAATCAGTTTTTGTTGTTTACAACTAACTTGACTCTAAAGTTTATGTCATCATATAGAATTTGATATCATGATGTTAATATCAAAATGTACATTGTATTTCTAAGTATTACATATCTATATTTGGTGTCTAAGTGTAAATAGGTACATATATACATACATATACATATATGTTGTATATATTTATGTATGTATGTCCTTATCTACCTATCTATCTCATACAGGCTAAAATACTGTGCCCAATACCCTGATCTAAACTTTATTATAATTTCAACTTCACTGTCTCTTCTGCTGCCCAAGATAATGAAAGGAAAGAAGGCCAACGGGAAGAAGGTGGCTCCAGACCCTGCTGTCTTGAAGAAGCAGGAGGCCAGGAAAGGGGTGAATCCCCTGTTAGAGAAAAGGCCTAAGAATTTTGCCATTGGACAGGATATCCAGCCCAAAAGGGACCTCACCTGCTTTGTCAAATGGCCTACTATATCAGGTTGCCGTGTCAAAGAGCTATCCACTATAAGTAGCTGAAAGTGCCTCCTGCAATTAACCGGTTTACCCAGGCCTTGGACCTCCAAAAGAGCCACTCAGCTGCTTAAGCTGGCCCAAGTACAGACCAGAGACATGGCAAGAACAGAAGAAGAGACTATGAGACCATGCTGAGACGAAAGCTACTGGCAAAGGGGATATCCCCACCAACAGACCACTTGTCCTTCTAGCAAGAGTTACCACCATCATCACCTTGGTGGAGAACAAGAAGGCTCAGCTGGTGGTGACTGCACATGACGTGGATCTCATGGAGCTGATTGTCTTCCTGCCTGCCCTGTCTCATAAAATGGGGGTCCCTTACTGTATTATTAAGGGAAAGGCAAGACTGGGACCTCTAAGAAGACCTGTACCGCTGCTGCCTTCCCACAGGTTACCTCAGAAGACAAAAGAGCTTTGGCTAAGCTGGTGGAAGCTATCAGGACCAATTACAATGACAGATATGATGAGATCTGTTGTCACTGGGGAGGTATTGTCCTGGGTCCCAAATCTGTGGCTCACGTAGCAAAGTTGGAAAGGCAAAGGTGAAAGAAATTGCCACTGAAGGGTTAAGTGTACACTGCTGAGCTTTCTGTACATAAAAATAATTAAAATAATACAAATTCTTAAAAAACTTTCAGCCTCACCTTTGACAAGATACAGTTTCTTTCCCTATATTCTATTGCAAAATAGATTTTTATTAGCATTCCTACTTATGAAGATGCTTTGAGAATTAATGAGCTAAAATGAGCTGGCTTTGGGGATGTGAATAGAGCCTGCTGATGCCAAGTGATTAACATATACCTGTTGAAAGCAGGCTTATGAGGTCTCCACTTACCCGTGCCTTAATTATAGCCAACTCCAGTGCTTCTTTAGCTTGTAATTTTGGATGAATATCCAAATTCTAAAATTTACTAGCTAGTGCTCTATTTGCAAAAATGGAGAACATTGCAATCTTAAAACTTGCTTCATAATTGATCTTCATAATTTTATGATGCATCAAAATAAGTCATGTCTGAAGTAAATGTTCTAATTTTAGATGGTACTGCTTTTTAAATTTTTATCAAAACTCACTTTAATGTAGAAGCATTTCCAGTACACTTACTGGTAAAGACATATTCCAAAAGAAGGAAGAATTTGCATGGTTTTTTTCTGACTGAATGAGACCTCTAAAACAAATTCTCATCTATAATGCATGGAGTTTATTTTAAAGCAAAAATCATGCCACACTTTGCCATGAGTAAATAATTACATTTTCAACTCTCATCCTCCTTTGTTCAGGGCCAGTCATAGTTGGACTGATCCACAAAAACATTACATTGAATTTTTCCAATAATTTAATAAAAAGTAATATGCATTAATATTACAAATTGCCAATACATGCAAACAAGTACACCTACAATAATTTGACCAGTTAAATGAGAATAATTTTTTATTTCAAAAAAGTCAATCAGTTTTATTAGTTTTATTTTTTTTTTAATGACTTGATCAAACTGGGCTTTTGGTGTACCACCTAAAACAAGCCTAAGGCATCAGAAAAGATGCAAGCTTTGCCCAGAGAACCATCATAAAATTTAATTGCTGAATATAGTCAGAGGACAGCTGTGCCTTATACATGCTAAGTTTATTTTTTATTTTTACTTATTTATTTAATTAGAAACAGGGTCTCCTTTTGTGGCCTAGGCTGTAGCCTCCAACTGTCGGGCTCAGGCAACCCTCCTGCCTCAGCCTCCTGAGTAGCTGGGACTACAGGTGTGCACCATCATGCTCGGCTAGTTTATTTTATTTTATTTTTTGTAGAGATGGGGTTTTACTATGTTGATCAGGTTGGTTTCAAACTCCTGGGCTCAAGCGATCCTCCCACCTTGGCCTCTCAAAGTGCTGGGATTACAGGCATGAACCACTGCGCCTGGCCTCCTGCAAAGTTTAAATTCAGCTGTGTGAAGATACTCGATACCTACAGCAAACAGTCACCAGAATTCACATATTCATTTTGTTTCAGTACTTTAACAAACAGTGCTGTATAAAATCCATGTAGAGTTAGGTCAAATCAAATGTACTTTAGAAGGTTCGTTAATGCTTTGCTGATACAACACAATACACACTTTCAAAAGTAAAACATTCAAGTACATTGTTTTTCGTAAGGCCAAAAGTCTGTCTGACATTGTATGTGTTTCAAAACTATTAAAACAAAATTCAGCAGAAACTGGAAATTATCTTGTCTTTTGATACCTAAGCTGGGGTTTGCATCCCTGGCTGCACATTACAATCAGCTGAGAAACTTGAAAACAATCTATGCCTGCATCCACCTCAAGAGATTCTAATTTATGTGGCCTGGGATGGAGCTCACACTTTTTTATTTTAAGCTTTTCAATTGATTCTAATATGCAAGTAAGTTTGAGAATGACTGGTCTAAACTTTTCTTTTTGAGACGGAGTCTCACTCTGTCACCCAGGCTGGAGTACAATGGCTCAATCTCGGCTCACTGCAACCTCCTGGGCTCAATCAAGCCTCCTGCCTCAGCCTTCCAAGTAGCTGGATCTATAGGCATATGCCACCACACCTAGCAAATATTTGTATTTATTGTAGAGATGGGGTTTTACCAGTTTGGTCTTGAACTCCTGGGCTGAAGCAATCAACCTACCTCGGCCTCCGAAAGTGCTGAGATTACAGGTGTGAACCACTGCATCCAGGCTGTTCTAAACTTTTCTAATCCTTAAAACATTATTTAGGGAGAGAGGAAAGAAAGAGCATGATAGTCTATCTATGTTGGATTAACAATTGTGCCAGTTACCTGATTTCCCAGAGCTTTGGTTTTCTTGTCTTTAAAATGTGAATAATGCTATGTCTCTTGAGATATTTTCAAGGATTACCAGGATAAAACATGTGGCCCAGAGTAATGCTTAGGCTATCAGGGGTTGAATGCTCAAAAATCTACAAGGGGCTGGGCGTGGTGGCTCACGCCTGTAATCCCAGCACTTTGGGAGGCCGAGGTGGGCGGATCATGAGGTCAGGAGATCAAGACCATCCTGGCTAACACAGTGAAACCTTGTCTCTACTAAAAATACAAAAAAAAAAAAAAAAAAAATTGCCGGGTGTGGTGGCACATGCCTGCAGTCCCATCTACTCGGGAGGCTGAGGCAGGAGAATCGTTTGAACCCGGGAGGCGAAGAAAGGAGGTTGCAGTGAGCAGAGATTGTGCCACTGCACTCCAGCCTGGGCGACAGAGCGAGACTCTTTCTCAAAAAAAAAAAACAACAAAAAAAAACCCACAAACCTACAGGGGATCAGGTAGGTAACCAAGCTGCGGGTAAGATGAGAGGGGCTGGTGGGGATTATGGTAAAACAGAAGAGACTTAATTGGAAGGGGGCATCCACTGTCTAGTTTCTTCCAATTGTCATGTAGAAATCTAAGTCAGTGCCTAAAGTGCTCTGAAGTCTTTTAACTTTTTAAGAAAAGAGGAAAAAATCTAGCTAAGTGTAAAATTTTCCTACTTTTAAAGCAGCCAAACAAAACACTTGTATGTCACTAATTTTCTACTTGGGAAAGTGTTAATTTCCTTTTGCCATCTAAATCTACCTCATGTCATGTGGTTGTGGATAATCTCAGGATTTGTCCTTGGTTTAGGTTAGTTTTAATTGAATAATTAAGTATTCATTTCTCTTTGCTGCCAAGTATTTCTTCTGAAGTGGATCAAGGATTTCTAGCTATGATTTGGCATAACACAAGCATATAATGGATCTATTACTCTTCATCTCTTATGCGGTTAAAACAAAATGTACCATGATGCACTTTCCCCATGTTATCAATGGCGCAATTTTATCTTCCTTTATTCATATCTACCTTCCCCTATCAGCAATAAGACTGACATGTGATACTAGAGTTCTTTCTTCAATTTTAACCCATGTCATCACTTAACAATTTTTTGTTTTTCTTTTTTAGACATAAATGTGATATCTGACCATTTGAATTGCACCAATAAAGCCTAGGCTTTCTAAAGAACACTATGTTTTCTTGTTCTACTGTGTCCACTTGGCTCACTGTTAATAATATAGACATATATAAATGAATGAAAGCAGCCTCTTTTTCTTTCTTTAGAAACTTAAAAATCAGATATATACCAATACCTGTTGTTTCCATGAGGTAGATATGAAGTACCTTGAATCCTTCCAACAAAAGCATTGATGATTCATATTTCTCACTGCAGCAGCTGAAAATGGACATCAGAGGTTTGCAAATGGACTTGCTGAGTATCTCTGTCACCATTTTAAGCCATATAGATAACAGATGACACAAAAACTTTCCTCTGTGGATTGTGAATAATAAACAAAAAACCTGTACCAAGTTTTTAAAGAATTGAGCTTTTTTTTTTTTTTTTTTTTTTTTTACACCTGCAGTCACTCTATAGAAGTTTGGGAGATTGTACCAAGATTGATGAGAGGGGACAAAGTGAACTGATAGTTGAAAGTGACATTTATTTGTGAAAGGTGCTTTCCCTTGAGTATGCTTCTAACAGAGTTATATGTGAAGTTAGAAAAGGTTTTGATCTGAATTGGGGTCTCTTGAAAACAATAGATTAATCTTGAAGACCTCCTTGTGTGAATGCAGGCTTAAATAAATCAGTTAGAAAATATCCAAATGTTGGCCGGGCATAGTGGCTCATGCCTGTAATCCCAGCACTTTGGGAGGCCTAGGTGGGTGGATCACTTGAGTTCGGGCATTTGAGACCAGCCTGGCCAACATGATGAAACCCCATCTCTACTAAAGAAACAAAAATTAGCCAGGCATGGTGGTGCATTTCTGTAATCCCAGCTACTCAGGAAGTCAAGGCAGGAGAATCACTTGAACCCGAGAGGCGGAAGTTGCAGTGAGCCGAGATGTGCCACTGCAGTTCAGCCGTGGCAACAGAGTAAGACTCTGTCTCAAAAAGAAAAAGGAAAAAGAAAATATCCAAATGCCTACAGTGGATGATAATTAAGTGATGTTTGACTTGATAGTCATAAATAATATGAATAATGATAGTTATAAATATAAAAAGCTATAAGTTGATTCATAGTAAATTCATAAAATTTACTGTTGTTAACAGAAGAAATAAATAAATAAAAATTTCTGTGGAACTCTAGCATTTGTAGAACCTCCCATTTCACTTAAGGGAGGACGCCAAGAATATCACTTGTTGAAGGGTAACATTGTCTTTATTTTTCTATGGCAGAAACAAATCAAACAACTTTAAAAAGTTGACAACATGATCACCTGTGTGTATGTAATATCCATGTACACAAGTCTGGCTTCCTTTCTTCCTTTCATTTTCTTTTCTCATTTCTTTCTTTCTTCCTTCTTGGTAACAAAGAAATAAGTAAACATTCACTGCTGTGATGTAACCAACTTTTGTGAGAGAGGAACAATCAATAATTACCATCTACTAAAGTTGTGCTTTAAGGCATTATTTAAAAGCATACTAGACAATTTTTTTTATTTGCAGGAAAGAAGAATTCAGGAAGTATGGGGTATTCAAATATTTTATGTGCTATATTTAAAGTAGAGCCCCTGCTAGCTATTTTTCATAGAACCATAGAAAGCTAGGCTTGGAAGCAACCTGAGACAGCAACTAGATTAAATTCCTCATTTAATGGAAAAATAAAAAAAGACTGAGACCCTTATGGCTAAGTATTATTCACAGACAACCAAAATTTAAAGCCAAAATTTAAACCCAAGTCCTCGAAATCCCAAGTCAGCAGCTTTTTCAACTCTACCAAAAAACCAACTTAAAAAAATACAAAATGAAAATTCTCAGTTAATAATTCTCAGCATAGGTTTAATTAAAAACTTAATAAGATTAAGGTTAAAAATAACCCTTTCATTTGGTAAAAAAGTTAACCAGAGTACTAACACATAGTTAAAGAGACCATTTTCTTGTTCATTTGCTTAAATTTCAACCAGTAGTTTTGATACAGTATACATCATTTAACTCTTAATTCTCACCATAATAAGGTTAAAAAGTGGCATTGGGCAAATATTGTTCTTGCTCAAAAAGATTAACTATAATCATATAAGTTAGATCTGATATTCACGTTCATTGCCAAAAAATAGATTAGACTGGGATATTGAATGCTGTATTTGTAAAGAACATGCTGTGAATAGTACACATATTTGGCATTAGGAAACTCTGTGTTCTAATCCTATTCAGCTACTTCTCAACTGGGTAACCTTGGGAAACATAAACTCTCTAAGCCTTGGTTTTATTATCTGCAAATTGGATGTATTAGCATATATCTGAAAGGATTCCTCTGAGTACTAAATAAGGTGATGCAAACCAAGTGCCTGGATCTGATGCTCACTAAGGTCTAACTCCTCATCCCTGAATTTTAACAACGATTGACAAGAGAGGGATTGGTGAGCTTTCTGAAGCTATACTGAGTTAACTGGTTTTAGAGATGTCTGAAACTACTTTGAAAGACTGGACACCCATAAAAGAATACATTCTTAAGTCTTGGTTCACATAAACCATTCAGTTCTAGGTTTACTGGCCACTTGGAAAGCTTTTTTTGTATTCACTGCCATTTTATAGTTTCCAAGGTGAAAAATTCCCTTTATTGACTAGTCTAGTGCATATAGGGTATTGATTAAATCCTTGTTGAAAAAATGTCATTGAACTTTCCTTTAGGCATGTGGTTCATACACAGGAGCATGTATGAGTGTAAGCACAGGGGCAGGCGAATGGCTTGTTTTGTTCATAGCTATATCCTAGTGCTTATAGCAGCATTTGGTACATGATGAGTGTTCAAAACTATTTGATATGTGTGTGTGTGTGTGTGTGTGTGTGTGTGTATGTATATACATACATACAGAGAGAGAGAGAGAGAGTGTTTCGCTCTTGTTGCCCAGGCTGGAGTGCAATGGTGCAATCTTGGCTCACTGAAATCTCCGCCTCCTGGGTTCAAGCGATTCTCCTGCCTCAGTCTCCCAAGTAGCTGGGACTACAGGTGCCCATCACCATGCCCGGCTAATTTTTTGTGTTTTTAGTAGAGATGGGATTTCACCATGGTGGCCAGGCTGGTCTCAAACTCCTGACCTCAGGTGATCCACCCGCCTCGGCCTCTCAAAGTGCTGGGATTATTGGCGTGAGCCACCGGGCCTGGCCTTGTTGAATAATTTAATGAAGTGTTTGTAACTTCCCATCCTAGACACTGTAAGAAGCAAACTATGAATTGTTCCTGCTTTTTAAAAGCATTACTTATGTCATTGTATCCAATGAAAAACTGAGAAACAATAGGACAATTTTAAAACTACCTATATTTCCATTGTTCAACTATTAATATTCAAGTTTTCACACTGTTTCCAGCTACTTCCATTAAGAAATGAAAAGTGATACAGTTTCCAAAATTAACTAAAATTAAAGATTCTGTTCTTGAAAAGGCTTTCCTTGAAAGAAATTATTCTGTGTTATTGCTGTCATATCAAAAAGATGGTTTTGCACATTTTTGACCTTTTCTAATAAACAACAAAAAAGTCAATGTTATTCAAGTTTTGTTTGGTTTACACATCTGCCTCCCCTGCTCAATTGCAAGTTTGTTCATATTATGGATTGTGACTTGCTTATGTCTGTATCTGTAGGTTCTGACACTGTCTGACATATATGTAGATGCTCAATAAATGTTTGAAGAAAGGAAACAATGTTTGTTAAATGAAACTTACTTAAGTACTAAAACCCATATTTGTAAACACAATTTTAATGCCTCTTTCACTTTCCTGTTTCATGCCCACTTGTCGAGATTCTTCTTTTTTTAAAATACGTTACTTTTGGGCTGCATTTGGTCATTTTATGACAACTAAAACAGATGGGTGCATGTAGACAGCTTCCATGATATTAATAGGATTCTTTTGAGTGACCAGAGTGTCAAATTGCCATCAAGTGTACAGTAGAGAGGACTAGCAGGCTCTCTTTCCAGTTCTTCTCTTATTCTGTGCCAACTGGGCCCTCAGTCTTATTGGTATCCAATAATCAGCCGGATTACAGCTAGCCCTGGGAGACATGACAGAAAGAGAGTCCTCATCTTGCATTAATTGCTCCTATTGAAACTATGCCACATCTCTCCAAGCTAGATGTTGCTTAGTATCCCTTTGATATGATAATGACATGCTTCTTAGCAGATGAATATGCAAATTAAAAGCAGTAATTTGGTGGCATGCACCTGCTGACACTGCACGGCTATGCTTATATGCTCTGCTGTAACACTGCAGCCACACAAAAGCATCACAGAGGTAAAATTAAATTCTAATGTCGTATATATTAAACAGATGCTTCCACTTTTCTTTGTATATCTACTTTTACAGATTTTGCCATTGGAATCTCAGTTCTCTCTGCATGCAATTAATGGACATTGATGTGTCATACACAGAAGCATACTCAGTGCCGTTTAAAGGAGCTGATTTTAAAGGGGTGGCTTTACATATATGCACATTAGAAGATGAACATTTCTTCTGCATCACATAGAAGCTGATGACTTTACTCATGGCACAAAGACTGCTATTCATACATGGAATGCATCTTTGGGCTGCAAAGCTGAAAATCACTTTTCTATAGCAAAGATGTGCACTGAAATATAGAGATACTTCATATCGCCTGAAAAAAGATTCCAAAATGACTTGAAGAGGCTAGCAAAATACCCAGAATCAATAAAGTAAATTTCTCTGCTTCATGAAGCTAGTTGCAATGAATGAGAAAGCCTACCTGGTGATTACTTAGGGGTGACCTATAATTACCCTGGGAACCTAAGAGTCTTTATCAATGTATCATGTGGCTCAACCAGACAGAATTAAGCATTCTGAAGACAAGATTTTATGAAGAGTGGTACTTATCTGTTTTTTTTTCCCACCCTTAAGTCCAGGTAGTATTCACACAGTTACATGTATATGACAAGAGCTTAATTAATTGAGATTGAACTGTTTAATAAAATAAACACACAGTTTAACCATATATATGCATTTGTATACAATGAGCATTTTATACTATGCATTTAATGATTACATATTATTACCTCAAGTGGATAGACTAAAATTTAATTAAATATTTCCCTATTGTTGAACATCTAGATTTTTACCAAATCCTAAATTATATACATAATACTTAAGCAAACATCTTTGAACATGTAGAATTTTTCTTCCTTTTGATTATTTCCCTGAAGTAATCTTCCAGAAGTGAGATTATTAGGCTAAAGGATAAGGCCACTTTTAAGAAGAGAAACAAATCTCTGGCAAACTTTTTGCCTTATTTCACAATGGTATGCTTTTCAGAAACTTAGCAAGAGAGATATTTTTATGGTTACATGATTGAAGACCTAACTTTCAACTTCCATTATGGCATGTTACAAGTCTCCATCTATGCTGATTTAAACCTATTTACTAAGCTTTTATAAAATCCTCAAGTTAACTGCAGATGTTCTATGAATTTTCTTCCTTTTATAGTCTCTGGCCATTCTAAAAACATTTCTCCAATTCTAGTTAGTTATAGTTTTACAGAACTATAAATGAGCCATACAATTTGATTAATAAAATCAAATTTCAGTTATCTTATTTTGGGCAAAATCCTAATTTATTTATGTATGCAAAAGAAAAAAACCTGTGTCTTTTTTTTACATGGTGTGAGAGATTTTTATATGGATGGAATGGAAGGTTTATGTATGGCTAGAGTTATTAAATTTTAGTTAACAATGCCACGAAACATTCAGGAATAAATACTACAGAGAAACACCTCTCTTAACCTTTCAATCTTGCTCTCTATCTAGTTTGTATTACACTAAGGAATAAGAAATCCAAGGTTATTTCTAATTGCCTTAGCAGTCCTATTACTGGTGAACTTTCTGAAAGTATCTGCTACATTTATACATAATTTAACTTTTTACCTCAAGGAATAATATTTGCATGTTTTCAATTGTTTTTAGTCCTTGAAAAATACTAGAGAGATTGTGCAATAGGACCAAGGTCAAGATTTGTGATAATTTTTTAAAATGTCATTTTCATTTACATTATTCAACAAACAATGAGTTTTGTTAGCATTTGTAGATTTTTTAAGACTTTTAAGTTTTAATTATTTAACAGTCACATTGTCAACAAACTTTAATTTTTTTTTTACAGAATAAAAATAGTGCTTGCAGTAATGTAGGGTGATTTCAGATAATCTTGAAAAGAAGAAGGAAGTCATTCCATCCTTGTCTGCCTCATTTCAGCCTTTGAAAATAGCTTTAATTTTCTAAAATACTGCTTTGGGAACAGGATGTGAATTCTGAAACCCAGGTTATCCCAATATTGGAATGTTCACTGTATTGAGAACGAGGAGACTCAGGTTTTAGATTCAACTCTGACATCGTAAGCTGGGCAAAGAATTTATGCAACTTCTCCGGGCCTCAAATTTTCACCAGAAATTGTCATCCATTTAACAAATATTTACTGAACACCTACTGTGTGCTGGGGTACTGTTTGAGGTGATGGAGCTATAGCAGGGAATGTAGTGTCCTCTTTTCTGGAGCTACATTCTTGTGTGTGAGAGATACATAATAAACAATAAATTTAATGGAGGTTATTGAAGGTCAGCCCCTTTCCGGTGCTACTCACCTTCTATTTTGTCTATCACTAGCAAGCCTTCTGAATGACTCCTCTAAGGCCAAGCTCTCAGTTTAGGTATATTTAAAATAAATACACTTATTATTTAAAGCCTGTTATTTCTCCTGTAATAAAAGATCCTTTCTTACCAAACTTCTGCCTGTAACTGCCAACTATGTCTCTGCTCTCCTTTACTTTTTCAAGAAAAAGTTCTTGTAATAGTTTCTGTATTCACTGTCTCCAATTAATCTTCCATTGTTTTTGGACATGAAATCACTCCAAACAGGCTTTTGTTTCCATTGTTAACCCAAATTTCTCCTTGTTAATGTCACAAATTACCTCCACATTGTGATATTCAATGGTCAATACTCAGTGCTTTTCTTATTATTCCTAATATTACTACTTCTCGGTATTATTAATAGTAATAATAAGCATAACTGCTGTTTACTAGGCAATTCCTATGCTCTGGGCACTATTCCAAATGTTAAACAAACCATATGAAATGGGATCCATTATAATCCTCAGATTATAGATGGAGAAAAAGACACAGAGAAGTGTAGTAACTTTTTCAAGTCACAAAGCAAATACATGGCAGAATGGAATTTGAACCCGGCAGAATAGCTTATAACCTTTATCTTAGCCACTGTGTTATACTGACTTATTGCAGCATTCAACTCAATTGATTGCTCCCTGCTAAAAACAATTTTTAAACTTGGCTTTCAGGACACCATGCTTCCCTGAATTTTTTCCTAGCTTCTTGGTTACTCCTTTTCAGTTTTCTTGCCTATTCTTTCCTGCTGGCTTTCTTAAATCTCGACATTGGAGTGCCCCACAGCCAAGTCTTCCCTTTCTCTCTGTTTCCTCCTTTGGTGATCTCATTACAAATTTCATGGTATTAAGTAATTAAATAATGTGGATTCTGACACCTCCCAAATGTTTACCTTCAAACCAACCTTTTCATGAAACCTAGCCTTGAATATCTTAATGCTCACTTGACATCTCTACTTTGAGACATGAGCTTCTCAAACTTAACAAAACCAAACCAAACCCTAAACTTCTCCCCACTTTTACACCAAACCAGCTTTCCTTCTCAGTTAAGGGCAACTCCATTCTTGAGGAGTTGCTTAGGCTTAAACCTTTGGTGTCTTCCTTGACTCTTCTCTTTTTCCTATACCCTGTATCTTGTCCATCAGCACATCTTGTTGACTCTACCTTCAAAATATATCCAGAACTCAACTGTTTTTCAAATCCTCCATGCCACTTTCCTAGTCCATCCTGCTGTCAATTCTCCCTGGTTTTATTGCATTAAACCACTAACTTCTATCTCCCTACTTCTTCCCTTGTCCCTTGACAGTCCAGCCAACTCGGAAATCAGTCCTCTTGCTTAAATGAAACTAAGACCATGTCAACTCTCTGAATCTTCTAATAGTTTCTCATTTCACAAATAGAAAAATACCAAAGCCATTATAATGGTCTATAAGGTCATACTCAATCTGCCCCCCTATCATCTCTGATCATATCTGCCATTATTCTGCTTCTTGCTCATTCTGATCCCACCCCACAGAGTTTTCTGCTCTTCCTTGAACATTCCAGGACACTCTGGCCTCTTTACCAATTTCTTGCTTTTCCTGGAATGCTTTTCTCTTAAATGTCAGTGTATCTTTCTTCCTCCTTCCTTCAAGAATACACTCAAATGTCCACTTTTCAGGAGGCCTTCCTGACTGCTCTATTTTTATTATACCCCAATATTTTTAATCTTTCTCTGCTTTACTATTTGTCAAACAATATATTTCACTTACTTACCCTTGTTTATATCTGCCCCCCAAAAATGTTTCATAGGCAGTGCGTTTTGCCTGTTTTGTATATTGTCTGTTCCCAGGACACAGAACATTGTCTAGCACGTTGTAGAAAAATTATCTGTTCCTATAAGAGGAATTTCAGAGGTTAAAGAAACTTCAGGCTGCATTCTTCCTTGCATACGCCTTGTGGGAGAAAGCATGGTTGGCTTCTTGATGTTCTCCAAGAGTAAAAAAACTTTTCTGAAAACTTCCAGCAAAATTTTTCTTGCTTTCATTGTCTAGATTTCTGACCCATCACTGGAGGGAGAAGGGGCTGAAATTACCTTTAGTTCAGTCAGATTCATCCCTAACACAGGGGGTGGGTCAGCTTCCCTTGAAGAATACAGGATGTATAGGAAGGAGCAACATTGAAGAAATCAGGGTTTTAGATGGCAGAAACCCTGTGCAGGCAGCCAACAGTGTTCACTACAGACGTCTCAAAGTGAGGGGCTGGAGGTAAGGCTATGCGAGTATTCATTTCCTCACATCATTATCAACACTAAACCTTAGCAATTAAATTAAAAAAATCTGATAACTGAAAAAATTATATCTCACTTCTGTTTTAATTTTCATTTATCTGAGTACTATTGAGGTAAAACACATTTTTATTTGTTAACTAGCCATTTATGTTTTCTCTTTAATTACCTGGTCACATTCCTCACTCTTTTGAGCAATTTTTCTCTGTTGGATTAACTTTTTCTTGTTCATTATTGGGAGTTATTTATATATCCTATACATAATCCTGTGTAATCCTTTGTTTGTATATAGCAAATATTTTATCCCAGTCTATTTCTTGTCATTTAGTTTTGTTTATTGATTTTTATTGGATCAAACTTAGGTTATTAGTTTGTATTAAATCTGTATTAGGTTTTAAATAGGTATTAAAATCTACTAATCATTTGATTTTTAGCTTCTGGTTTTGCCTTAACAGGGCTCGTCTTACTCCAATATTATAAAAATATTTTTCTATATTTTGTGGTTTTAAATACAATCTTTTTGTTATCTTGAATTCACTTTTCTGGACACTGCATTCTATTTCATTTATTTATGTGTCTATTTGTCTGCCCCAACATTAACACCAGACTCTTTCAACATGTTAGTATGCTCTGATATTTTAGAAAGTTTTAGAAGACATTTTATTCACATTTTTCTTTTCTTTATTGATTATTCTCACCTCCAGATATATTTCAGAGTTAACTTTTAAGTTTTTATTTGGTAATGCGTTGAATTACAGATTAATTTGAGGAGAACTGCCAGCTTCACTGTATTGAGTTACTCTATGTATGACTTGGGCAATGTTGTATTCTAGATTCTTCCTATAGTGTAGGAATTATTTAAATGATTTTTAGAACTTTGTCCAAGTAGTTAGATTGTATCAGCTATAAGTTTGTTATTAATTTCTAATTTTGTTGCATTGAAGAGAGAACATGACTATGTAATTTTTCTTTGATGTTTATTGAGACTGTTTCCCGAAACATATTTGTAAATTAAAAAAAAAATCCATGTGTATTTGATAAATGTGTATCTTTTATTTGTTGGGTATATGTGTGTGTGCACATATATATGTGTGTGTATATATATATAATTGAAATCCTATTTACTCTTATTATTTTTTGGATACTTTAATCCTCAAATTCTAGGAGATGTACTAAATAAGATAATGTACATAATTCCCACATTATGAATTTAACAATATCACTTGTATTTCTAATAGATTTTTCTTATATATGCCAAAGCTCCATGGTTAAGTAAATAAAATTTGTGATTTTTATATCTTAATGGATTGTTGTATTTATAAATCTTCCTCCTTGTCACATTTAACAATTTTGGCCCCAGTGTCTAATTTATGTCATATTAATATTTCTTTAACTGGTATTTCTCTATGATAATCAGCATCTTTCTGAAATAACTCTGTCCATCCTGTGTTTTAATCATGCTGTGTCATTTCATTTTGGAAGTGTCTCTTGCAAATAGGAAGCAGTTAGGTTTTTTATTTTTATTTTTATTTTTTATTTTTTTTTGGCAGAGTCTTGCTCTGTCACCTAGGCTGGAGTGCAGTGGTGTGATCCCAGCTCACTGCAACCTCTGCCTCCCAGGTTCAAGCGATTATCCTGCTTCAGCCTCCTAAGTAACTGGGATTACATGGGCCCACCACCACACCCAGCTAATTTTTGTATTTTTAGTAGAGATGGGGTTTCACCATGTTGGCCAGGCTGGTCTTGATCGCCTGACCTCGTGTTCTGCCCGCCTTGACCTCCCAAAGTGCTGGGACTACAGGTGTGAGCTGATAATCTCTGTCTTTTAACAGGAGAATTAATGTTTTGCACTCATCGTGATTATTAATATGTTTGAACATATTACCACTATTAAATATTTAATATTTATTTTCTTAAAAGTAAGTTTTTCCCCTGTCTCTTTGGGGGCTGATTGAGTTTTCTCTACCTTTCTTCCCTTCCCAGAGATTTAAAAATTACGTGCTTTGTTTCTGTTCCTGTATTGGCTAGCTGTGAATTTTAAAAGCTCATTTGTTTAAATGTATATACCTTTCCCTAGTAAAGACAATAAACCTCAGCACGCTATTACTTTCTCCTTTACTAACATTGCCTTGACCTTCAAATCGTATAATGAATTCATCTAGTTTCGTTCTACATTCTTAATACTTGTAAAAATGTACATGACTGTGAGGATTTCCACTTAACCAGAAGGTTCACTGGTTTATTTTTACCTTCTATTTCCTGTATTCAATTTCATTCTCCTGAAATCTTATTTTTGTTTGTTTTCTTTGAGTACTTCCTTGAGTATTTCTTTCTGAATGGACTTTCTAACATGCCTTTACTTTGCTCTCACATGTGAATGCTCATTTGGCTGCATTTAGAATTACACAAAGATTGAGAAGCAGACATTTGAGCAAAGATGGTGAGGGAGGGAGCTGCATAGATATCTGGGGGAAGAGCAGTCTAAGTAAAGGCAACAGCAAATGCAAATGTCCCCAGAGCAGAAGCATGCCTGGTTTATTCTTGGAATACCTACAAGTGTAGTAATTTATTTAAGATCTGTCTTTCCAATTACCCTGTAAACTTTAGGACAACTTCTGTTTTATTTTCAACTGTACACACAGCACCTGCCATAGCATTTAGCATATAGCATGTATGAATCACCCAAAATTTAAACTAAACCCCTACATTATTCCATCTGAGTTTAATATTAATCTATTTTAATGTCAATTGTAATGATAAAGAGAACATAATCATCTCTTTCAGCATGGTGAGCTATACAAAGCACTGAGCCAGGAAAATGTTTCTACTAATTTGTTTGCTATGCGCTCTTAAATAAGTCACTTACCCATTTTGAATCACAAAGTAGAGGCAATAGTACCTTGTTGCTTAGCCACAGAACTATCATTTAAAAATCATAAATATAAACAATTTGCAAACTCTTTATCATTACTAAAATGTCAGGCATTGTTATACTTGTCAATAAATATTAATATAAAACATATTTTTCAAAACAAAAATAAAATAGGTTTTCAAGAAATTTTATTGTAATTTCCTTCTAGAGTTGAATTAGAGTACTTTAGACATAGTATGTGCTCAGTAAAATTTGTTTAATAGCTGCTTAGTAAAATTTGTTGAAGAATGTCAGAGAACATTTCCACTAAGAAAAAATGTAACTAGCTCCATTTTCCAGATTTTTAGGTTGCCTTTTTATAAGATAAGTGGAAATTTTCTCACATTTATTTATTTGTGAAATCAAATGTAATTTTATTTCACTTTCAAAGTACCCTTTTTTAATTGAATGGTTAAAAAGAACACATAAGTCTCTGACACTCTGCTGTCAACACATACCCTACCCCCACCCACTCTCCACACATCTGGAATTGTTCCTTAAAAATGCACCTCTTTCAAAATCAACTTTTCCCACTTTCCCAACTCCATTTGATGTTTCTTACTGGAAATTACATTTGCGATCAACAAACTATACTTCGCTTCCCTTTAACCTAGTAATAACATTCCATATAAATGAAAAAAACCTAAAATCATCCACAAGGCGAATGAGAACTAATGTTCCTCTAGTAATTATTTTGCCAGATCATTTTAGAGGGTACAATACTCTGTAATGAAATACTCCATAGAATCTGGCTTCATGTACTAGAAGGTCTGAATGGAGGGCTTTATGTGATGAATGAAAACATGGCAGGGATTTCAGATTGGCATCATCTGACAGGCACTTGACGGGCAAAAACAAAAACAAACACGTCTTAAAGGAAAGATGAAGAGTTGACAAATCATCAATATTCTTTCTAAAATCCATTTCTAAGCATTTATAATTCATCTCTCCAGTCTTCAATCTAGATTACATGAAGTAGAGCCCGCTGGTACTTCACATAGTTTAAAATCTTAAGAATGATAAAATTCTCCTCAGGGAGCAATTATACTAAATGGATGGCCCTGTGAAAAGAGTAGTTAGTTACTGCCTCGATGATTTCATATCTGACCACTAAAATCACCAAGCTGAGGTCTTCATTTTTCCCACATACAATTTCCCTCATACGTGTTTATAGTATTTTCTCTTTAAAAGCTAAAAGAAAAGTATTCCCAGATTTTGTAATTGCTAAATTTCAATTAAAGATTCAGGGCCTAATGGTAGAGGTAAACCTCTCAAAGGCAATACCAGTTTATGTAAATGTATGAACAAAAAGTACATTATTAAGTGTCATAATACTATCAAATAGTTTACCATGTCCCTGCCTTGAAATCCAGGAATGCTCTATATGTTGGGTGTCTTTAAGAAGATCCCGTTTGTGAGATTGCCATGGTTCCACTGAGGGTCACAGGTGTAAGGACTCCAAGCTAGACCAGGAGGCAGCTGGAAACCCTGGAGTCTTAACCCACATAACCTCAGGTGGGCAGAGGAGGTGCTTCATGAAGAAAGGAAGCAAGTCCAAAGGAGGGCAGGGGCCAAGGAGACAGAACGACTGAGGGCAGTGAACCTGGCATGAGAAAAACTTGCCCCTCTGGTCTATTTTTGTTTTCTCAGTTTTGACAGATACAAAGATACAAGAAACAGTTCACTTTCCTCTTCAATCTAATTTTGGAAAAACAGTAGCAGGACTGCATTGAAGTAGCAATTTGCATTCAACCTTGGGGAGGAAACAGGTGTGCAGGACTCCGGTGAACAGGAAGTGCTCACGCTTCTCACACTACCGGAAGTGGGCCAGGGCTGGCAGACTGTTTTCAAGAGGCAGTGATGCCTGATCTTGTGATTAAAAAAAATAAAAATAACTTGAAATTCAGATTTAAAAAAAAAAACTCTCCTGTTAAATTACATTTTTTAAAATGCAAATTATCTGCAGGATGATAGTGCATGTGTCAAAAGCACATATTTTTGGACTAGATTCTGTACCTAGGCCACAAGTTTGCAACCTCTCTGAGGCTAGCAATTCTGTCTTCATTTTAGGTAAGGTAAGTGTCAACGGTCTCCTACAATAAAACTGTAACTGCAACACCATCTTCTTCTTCCTTCTCCATTAACCAATACTTTTATACATAATATTTTGAGCAGAAGACAGGAACACCCACTTAAAACAGCAGACCTGAACTTACAAGTATAGAAGGTTAAAAAAACTTAGGCTTGTTGCATGAAAATATACTAACATCTAGTACAAGTCATCTCTAATTATTACTTTATAAACATAAATCTCCTTACTTCTTTGTCAACTATGGCTCACATTTCTTTTAAAGTGCTCAGATTTGTCAGAGACAGATTGTCAATACAGTGAGATAATTTCTCTTCCTTGCTCTGCTAGGTCAATTGTTAATATCATTATAAAACTCCCATGTTCACATGTTAAATTCCTTGTTGCAGCAAAAACAAAGTAAGACAAAACAAAACTCAAAACAAACAAAACTTTAATACAAGTGTAAAATCACACAGACCAATTATTTGGAAAGTAGTATTTAGTAGCACTAGTATTTAGTGACTACCAGTTACGAGAAAATATTTTAAAACAGAAAACCCCAAAAACTATGCTAATACTATAAAATATCAAGTGAAATTTCAGTCAGAGGGCATCCATTGGTGTACTGCTAGTAATTCACGTAGAGGGTAAGCTGTAAATCCATAATCCCGCAGGTTCTTTCTTTCTGAAAAAACAGAACCAGACAACTGACAGGAGCATGTTGGTTCAACATCGCGTCAAATTCCGTTTTTCATCTTTTTTTTTTTTTTTCCCCTCTCAGCACTCTTTTCTTTTGCCAAATTGTCAAGACTTTTATTGACATGTCACAGCCTTATGATTCACTGTCAATTTTCTTAGCTTGGATTTTTTATTTTTATTTTTTCCTTTTACCTCTTTTAAAGGGTTATAGTGACAAAGACGGTGGGCTGGACAAGAAGATGACACACATGCTTCCTGATTTAGCCCATCAAAACCTCACAGAGCCAATAGTTTTTCAGTGTGTGGCTGCCTATGCACCAGCTCCACCTGATTGCTTTCTTACCTAGTGTGTGACCCTTCAGTTGAAAATTCCAGCAGCGTGCAACTTGTCTTTGGCAAATGAATTGTAAGTATGCCAGCTGCCAGATGTCTTCATTTTTAAAACACCTTTGAAACTGCTTCTGGCACAGTTCCATAAGCAAAACGTGCTAAGCTATAACTGTAGTTTCCATGCTGTGAGCACAAAAAAAAAAAAAAAAAAAAAAAAAAAAAAAAAGAGGGGCTGATGGTGAGCAGATGGAAGCAACAGAAGAATGTATTGCCTTCACATCTTGAAAAACAGTATAAAATGAAGGTAAAAACAGAATCTGGCTACCCTTATCAGTTAAGTATTTGGATGAAGAGGTATCAGTGACCTATGATACGTTCAATATGCACGCTAATAGTCACCTTCAATAGTATAATAATTTTAAACACTACAGTTTTATGAGTCCAACAAAATAATGATGATACATTTTTCTGAAAATGAGAACTTTTGACTCTGGAAATAATAAATAAATGTAAGGCTAGGAAAAGCTATCAAAAATCAAGATATCTTTTTTACTTTCAGCAAAGCCAAATTTTCTTACTGACAAAAGTAGAATTTTAAAGTGAGGGAGTAAAGAAGGAGCTTCCAGATATCAGGGGCTGGGCCTCAATGTCTATCCTGTTCAAAGTCTTCTTCAAAACCTTTTAATGAATTAAATGATTGGGTAATACCCTGCAAGGAGACAAATTTAGAGAATAAGGTACTTTATCTACATTTAGATTCACTGACATACCTAAAAATTTGTGATTTCACATAACCATGGAAGTAACTGAAGCCCAGAGATGAATATAAATTAAATCAGATGATACAAGTCAATCGGAATTAGCGAAAAAAAAAATAGTGATCCTGAATTTGAACCTGACATCTACAAAATAAAAACAGATATTAACATTTGAGACTAGAAAAAAGCCAGATATGGCAATCTAAGTTCAAGTCCAATTAATTCAAAAAGAATCATTTCAATCAGTATCTTTCAACAGCTTTCATGATAGAAATGGACACATCATATATGAACTATCAAATAGGAAAAAAAGGTAAACTGAGGAGCAAGGACAAAAAAATACATGCCAACAAAAGACCTGGTATAGTGATTCTCAATCAAAAGGTCTTATGGAAAGAAAGCATGCTTTAAAAATAGTGAGCAGCATTGGGCTTGGATATATGCCACTGGCAAAATCATAAAAAAGGAGAGTTTACTTTTCTAGCTTTCAATTCTATGATCTTCATGGAAATCTTTCAATTTAATCGTACATTCTCTGTACATGGTTTGCATTTTTCCACCTCTGTGGATGACAATGGCATAAGCTATTTTTTCTCTTGAACTGTCTTTACCATTCATTCCTGTTTATTGAATTTCTGTTAATCTTTTAAGCATTGGCTCAAATGCAATCACCTCCATGAACTTTTCCCAATAGCTTCTATATTCATTGAAAGAAATCTCTTTCCTAGGTAATTCCCATAGTATTGCTTTTTACCTTCTATGGTCTTGTCTGTCTCCCTGTCTAGACTGTGAGCATCTTGAGGACTGAAATTGTGTCATGTAAGTTCTTAAAATTGCAAAATACCTAGTACATCAAGCACATTTTTACTCCTTAGTAAATGTCAGAATAGAACTGGATGCCTGCTAGCTTTCAGTCCATCCACATTGCCCTTATCCTGTCCTCTTTCTACAACAAATTACATAGTAGGACTTTTTATTCATTAAGCCTAACTCCTCAAGTAGATTTTATTTTTATTTCACTTGTTCTGTCTGGTTCACTATTAATCTGTGGGCAAGTGAACATTATAATAGATCATGTGAAATGTAACTTCCAAGTAACATAAATTGGATTTTAAAAGGAGTGAGGATCTTAATTTAAACAACAGTGGGGTAGGTTTGAGAGATACATTTTCTGGGTCTTTCAGTGCTCTCATGCAAATCATAGAACAAATACACATAGATCTATGTGTGAACACTTATAAAGACAAGGGATATTGACAGAAAAGGAAGGAATAATAAAATATAAACAAACTGCAAAAAATAAAGAGTAAGCACATACCAAAACAATTTGTAAACCAAGAAGTATTAAAAATTCAACCCCCATAAGTTTCTCCCAAACAGAGAAAGGCAAAGCAGTTTCTTAAAACTAGTGGTCCCTTTTTAATAGTCAAGCCACATTTCAGTTTGGTTCCAAGTTTCCCAGAGGAGCTTAAGCACATCACCCAGAAACCTCTTAAAAATTGCCAAAGGGAGTCTGGCCTGAGCTTTGTGAATGCTGCTCTAACTGATGGGACTGAAGGAGAACCTTGGCAGCAAGCAGTAGGAAGGAAAAAGACACCCAGAAATTAAAATTGAAGTTAATTATAGTACTTACAGATTTCCCCCTAGACCTGATTCTTGGTGTTCAACAAAGACAAAAAGCTCTCAATTCAACTTCAACATGACAATGCCATTACTACACCTAAGCCTGTTCTTGGGGGACTGGGAAGGGGAGGGGGAAGACTTGAAGTTGCTCATGTCATTATAGCTGTTTGGGAGAACCAGGGTTGGTGAGAGTATTTCTTCAACTATGGTTAGTGATGGCAAATAAATCAAGAATGATGTTTCTCATGTCCAAGTGGACAGAGTTATTTATTTTTCAAATATTCATAAACTTGACTTCAGTTTTATTCCTCCCAGATTTTAGGTGTGCTCTGCGCTTGGGATATTGATTCATGTGACTAGTAATAAGCAATGCTTATCTTACAAACCTTTATCAGATATCTACTTCTTTTAATTTTGTACAGCTCAGGATCTGGTAATCCAGATGAGGGAGGCAACTTTTACCCTTCACCAGCTTTTACCTGTGGTGACTTACCTATTCTCTGTTTTCTAAGCCTGTTTCCTCATCCACAGAATGAAGACAATTATACCTGCTTCATACCTCTGCTATGTGACCCTCTAGAAATTTTATCAGACCGGGCACAGTGGGGCATATCTGTAATCCCAGCATTTTGGGAGACTGAGGTGGGAGGATTGTTTGAGCCCAGGAGTTCAAGATCAGGCTGGGCAACACAGCAAGACCCTGTCCCTATAAGAAATACAAAAAACATTAGCCAGGCACGGTGGCTTGGGTCTGTAATTTCAGCTATTTGGGAGGCTGAGGCAGGAGGATCACTTGAGACCAGGAGTTCAAGGCTGTAGTGGGCGATGATCATACCACTGCACTCCAGCCTGAGTGACAGAATGAGACCTTGTCTCAAAAAAAGTTTTTAAAGTCAATATATTATAGCTTATAAAATAGGTAAAGTGGCATATATTTATGATAGGCAACTTTATTATCTGTACATATATTTCTCTAAGAGCAGAACATTAGTGATAATGTGTGATACATTATTGGTTTGACTTATTGTATTAGTGATACATTATTGGTTTGACTTATTTCCGACTATATCACTTGAAAAAGCCTAGGAAATAATATCATTCTGAACTTTACTCTGTCCCCCAAAAATGAACTGATTAGGAAAGTGTTATGGAGCAAAGTGATCTAAGCAATGCCGGACATACAATACTCTAGACCTTTGCAATAAGAAATGTGGTCTGTAAATTTAAGTTCTTTGTATATTCTGGATTTTTGCCCTCTGTCAGATGGATAGCTTGCAAAAGTTTTCTCCCATTCTGTAGGCTGCCTGTTCACTCTGATGATAGTTTCTTTTGCTGTGCAGAAGCTTTTTAGTTTAATGAGATCCTATTTGTCAATTTTGGCTTTTGTTGACATTGCTTTTTGTGCTTTACTCATGAAATCTTTGCCCATGCCTATGTCCTAAATAGTGTTGCCTAGATTTTCTTCTAGGGTTTTTATAGTTTTAGGTCTTATGTTTAAGTCTTTTTTTTTTTTTTTTTTTTTTTTTTTTAAGGACGGAGTCTCGCTTTGTCACCCAGGCTAGAGTGCAGTGGCATGATCTCTGCTCACTGCAAGCTCCACCTCCCGGGTTCACGCCATTCTCCTGCCTCAGCCTCCCGAGTAGCTGGGACTATAGGTGCCTGCCACCACACCCAGCTAATTTTTTTGTATTTTTAATAGAGACGGGGTTTCACCTTGTTAGCCAGGATGGTCTCGATCTCCTGACCTCGTGATCTGCCTACCTCAGCCTTCCACGTTTAAGTCTTTCAACCATCTTGAGTTAATTTTTGTATAAGATGTAAGGAAGGGGTCCAGTTTCAGTTTTCTGCATATGGCTAGCCAGTTTTCCAAACACCATTTATTAAACAGGGAAACATTTCCCCATTGCTTGTTTTTGTCAGGTTTGTCAAAGATCAGATGGTTCCAGATATGTGGCATTATTTCTGAGGCCTCTGTTCTGTTCCATTGGTGGATATATCTGTTTTGGATACTGTAGCCTTGTAGTGTAGTTTGAAGTCGAGTAGTGTGATGCCTCCAGCTTTGTTCTTTTTGCTTAGTATTGTCTTGGCTATATGGGCTCTTTTCTGTTTCCATATGAAATTTAAAGTAGTTTTTTTTTTCTAATTCTGTGAAGAAAGTCAATGGTAGCTTGATGGGGATGGCATTGAATCTACAAATTACTTTGGGAAGTATGGCCATTTTCACAATATTGATTCTTATCCATGAGCATGGAATGGCTTTCCATTTATTTGTGCTCTCTCTTACTTGAGCAGTGGTTTGTAGTTTTCCTTGAAGAGGTCCTTCACATCCCTTGTAAGTTGGATTCCTAGGTATTTTATTCTATTTGTAGCAATTGTGAATGGGAGTTTACTCATGATTTGGCTCTCCCTTTGTCTATTATTGGTGTATAGGAATGCTTGTAATTTTTGCACATTGATTTTCTATTCTGAGACTTTGCTGAAGTTGTTTATCAGCTTAAGGAGATTTTGGACTGAGATGACGGGCTTTCTAAATATACAATAATGTTATCTGCAAACAGAGACAATATGACTTCCTCTCTTCCTATTTGAATACCCTCTATATCTTTCTCTTGCCTGATTGCCCTGGCCAGAACTTCCAATACTATCTTGAATAGGAGTGGGGAGAAAGGGCATCCTTGTCTTCTGCTGGTTTCAAAGGTGATGCTTCCAGCTTTTGCCCATCGGTATGATATTGATTGTGGGTTTGTCATAAATAGCTCTTATTATTTTGAGATACTTTCCATTAATACCTAGTTTATTGAGAGTTTTTCGCATGAAGGGGTGTTGAATTTTATTGAAGGTCTTTTCTGCATCTCTTGAGATAATCATGTGTTTTTTGGTCATTGGTTCTGTTTATGTTATGGATTATGTTTATTGATTTGCATATATTGAACCAGCCTTGCATCCCAGGGATGAATACGACTTGATCGTGATGGATAAACTTTTTGGTGTGCTGCTGGATTCAGTTTGCCAGTATTTTATTGAGGATTTTTGCGTTGACGTTCTTCAGGGATATTGGCCTGAAATTTTCTTTTTTTGTTGTGCTTCTGCCAGGTTTTGGTATCAGGATGATGGTGGCCTCATAAAATGAGTTAGGGATAAGTCCCTGTTTTTCTATTGTTTGGAATAGTTTCAGAAAGAATGGTACCAGCTCCTCTTTGTACCTGCTGTAGAATTTGGCTGTGAATCTGTCTAGTCTTGGGCTTTTTTTTTGGTTTGTAGGCCTCAATTACTGCCTCAATTTCAGAACTTGTTATTGTTCTAGTCAGGGATTCAACTTCTTCCTGGTTTAGTCTTGGGATGGTGTATGTGTCCAGGAATTTATCCATTTCTTCTAGAGTTTCTAGAGGTGTTTACAGTATTCTCTGATAGAAGTTTGTTTTTTTGTGGGATCAGTGGTGATATCCCCTTTATCATTTTTTATTGTGTCTATTTGATTCTTCTCTCTTCTTTATTAGTCTGGCTAGCAGTCTATCTATTTTGCTAATGTTTTCAAAAAACAAGCTCCTGGATTCATTGAGGTTTTTTTTTTTTTTTTTTTTTTTTTTTTTTTTTTTTTTTTGAAGGGCTTTTCGTGTCTCTATCTCCTTCAGTTCTGCTCTGATCTTAGTTATTTCTTGTCTTCTGCTAGCTTTTGTATTTGTTTGCTGTTGCTTCTCTAGTTCTTTCAATTGTGATATTACGGTGTTGATTTTAGATCTTTCCCGCTTTCTCCTGTGGGCATTTAGTGCTATAAATTTCCCTCTAAACAGTGCATTAGCTGTGTCCCAGAGATTCTGGTATGGTGTGTCTTTGTTCTCATTGATTTCAAAGAACTTATTTATTTCTGCCTTAATTTTGTTATTTACACAGTAGTCAGTCAGGAATAGGTTGTTTAGTTTCCATGTAGTTGTGTGATTATGAGTGAGTTCTAATTTGATTGCACCATGATGTGAGAGACTATTTGTTATGATTTCCATTCTTTTGCACTTTCTGAGGAGTGTTTTACTTCCAATTATGTGGTCAATTTTAGAATAAGTGTGATGTGGTGCTGAGAAGAATGTATATTCTGTTGATTTGAGGTGGAGAGTTCTGTAGATGTCTATTAGGTACACTTGGTCCAGAGCTGAGTTCAAGTCCTAAATATCCTTGTTAATTTTCTGCCTCATTGATCTGTCTAATATCGACAGTGGGGTGTTAAAGTCTCCCACTACTATTGTGTGGGAGTCTAAGTCTCTTTGTAGGTCTCTAAGAACTTGCTTTATGAACCTGGCTGCTTCTGTATTGGGTGCACATATATTTAGGATAGTTAGCTCTTCTTGTTGGATTGATCCCTTTACCATTATGTAATGCCCTTCTTTGTCTTTTTTGATCTTTGTTGGTTTAAAGTCTGTTTTATCAGAGAGTGGGAATGCAACCTCTGCTTTTTTTTTTTTTTTTTTTTTTTGCTTTTCATTTGCTTGGTAAATTTTCCTCTATCCCTTTACTCTGAGCCTATATGTATCTTTGCACATGAGATGGGCCTCCTGAATATAGCACACCAATGAGTCTTGACTCTTTATCCAATTTTCCAGTCTGTGTCTTTCAACTGGGGCATTTAGCCCATTTAGATTTAAGGTTAATATTGTTATGTGTGAATTTGATCCTGTCATTATGATGCTAGCTGGTTATTTTGCCCATTAGTTGATGTGGTTTCTTCAAAATGTTGATGGTCTCTACAATTTGGTATGTTTTTGCAGAGACTGGCACCAGTTTTTCCTTTCCATATTTAGTGCTTCCTTCAGGAGCTCTTGTAAGGCAGGTCTGATGGCGACAAAATCTCCCAGGATTTGCTTCTCTGTAAAGGATTTTATTTCTCCTTTGCATATGAAGCTTAGTTTGGCTAGACATGAAATTCTGGGTTGAAAATTATTTTCTTTGAGAATGTTGAATGTTGGCCCCCACTCTCTTCTGGCTTGTAGGGTTTCTGCAGAGAGATCTGCTGTTAGTCTGATGGGCTTCCCTTTGTGGGTAACCCGACCTTTCTCTCTGGCTGCCCTTAGCATTTTTTCCTTCATTTCAACCTTGGTGAATCTGACAATTATGTGTCTTGGGGTTGCTCTTCTCAAGGAATATCTTTGTGGTGTTCTCTGTATTTCCTGAATTTGAATGTTGGTCTGTGTTGCTAGCTTTGGGAAGTTCTCCTTTATAATATCCTGAAGACTGTGTTCCAACTTGGTTTCATTCTCCCTGTCATTTTCAGGCACACCAATCAAACATAAGTTTGGTCTTGTCACATCGCCCCATATTTCTTGGAGGCTTTGTTCATTCCTTTTCATTCTTTTTCCTCTAATCTTGTCTTCATGCTTTATTTCATTAAGTTTAGAAGAAAAAAAAAAACTCATAAAAAATCAGCAAAGGATACAAACAGACACTTCTCAAAAGAAGACATTTATGTGGCCAACACACATAAGGAAAAAAGCTCATCTTCACTGGTCATTAGAGAAATGCAAATCAAACCCACAATGAGATAACAATCTCACACCAGTTAGAATAGCAATCATTAAAAAGTCAGGAAACAACAGATGCTGGAGAGGATGTGGAGAAATAGGAAGCCTTTTACACTGTTGGTGGAGTGTAAATTAGTTCAACCATTGTGGAAGACAGTGTGGCGATTCCTCAAGGATCTAGAACTAGAAAAACCATTTGACCCAGCAATGCCATTACTGGGTACATACCCAAAGGATTATAAATCATTCTACTATAAAGACACATGCACACATATGTTTACTGCAGCACTGTTCACAATAGCAAAGACTTGGAACAAACTCAAATGTCCATCAAGGATAGACTGAATAAAGAAAATGTGGCACATATACACCATGGAAAACTATGCAGCCATAAAAAAGGATGAGTTCATTTCCTTTGCAGAAACATGGATGAAGCTGAAAGCCATCATTCTCAGCAAACTAACACAGGAACAGAAAACCAAACACCACATGTTCTCACCCACAATTGGGAGCCGAACAATGAGAACACATGGACACAGGGAGGGGATCATCACACACTGGGGCCTGTTGGGGGGTGTGGGGCTAGGGGAGGGATAGTGTAAGATAAATACGTAATGTAGAAGATGGGTTGATGGGTGCAGCACACCACCATGGCACATGTATACCTGTATAATAATCATGCATGTTCTGCACATGTATCCTAGAACTTTAAGTATAATTTTAAAAAAGTAAAAAGTAAAATGTGGTCTGAGGACTAACAGCATTGCACAACCTGGGTGCTTGTTAGAAAAGCAGATTTCAGGCCCAATCCAGACCTACAGAATTATAATCTTCATCTCAACAAGATCACCTGGTGATTTGTGTGTATCTTAGTATTTGAGAAGCACTGTTTAGAATTCAGAAAAGTGGATTTTTAAAAGCCAAAATACAAAATTCAGATTATTCTGTAGATGTAAGTCTTAATAGAGAAGATTGATTTTAAAAAGAAAGAATCCCAGAGAGGACCCAAGATAGCTGATTGGAAGCAGCTGAGGTCCATGGCACTCATGGAAAGGAATGAAAGGAGCAAGTGAATTTAGCACCTTCAACTGAGATATCTGGGTTCTTTCACTGGGACTGAACTAGGCAAACAGCTTGACCCACAGAAAGTGAAGAGTAGCAGGGTTGGGTGACAGTCCACTCAGGAGGCACATGGAGCCAAGGGAACCCCCACCCCCAGCCAAAGGAAGGGGTGAGTGTTTGTGCAACCCTGCCTTGGGAACCATGCTTCTCTCACAGATCTTTACAATTCATAGACCAGGAGATCTCCCTCATGAGCCCATGCCACCAGGGCCTTGGGTCTGTCACATGGAGCTGTGTGGAGTCTTGGCAGAGCAGCCACTCAGGCACACACAGAGACCTAGGAATTTTGCTAACTATGCCCCTGGGATCAGCAGCAAGGCAGGATAACCATCGGTGCATGTCCCTAGGAAGGGGGCTGGGTCCAGGGAGACAAACCGTGTCATTCTGAGGATCCCACTTCCACAGCACCTCGTGGGTTGAGACCCACTGACTTGGAATTCCAGTTGGCTGGTGGCAGCAGGCTCTGCATGAGTCAGGATCAGGTTCCTGGGGTGAGGGGCAGCCACCATCTCTGTGGTCCAGTAGACTCAGTTGTTTCAGCCTGTTGGCTTTGAAGAATACAGGTAGTCTTGACAGAGATGAGTCACTCACAGTGCAGCATAGCTGCCTTGACAGATCATGGCCAGACTGCTTCTTTAAGTGGGACACCACTTAAATCCATTCCTCCTTACTGGGCAAGACCTCCCTGTGGGAGCTTCAGCCACTCCAGCAAGGTTCTAAAGGCAGAGCTCTGATCTTTCCCTGGGTCAAAGCTCCCAGGGGGAGAGATGGCCACTATCTCTGTGGTTTGGTCAACTCAGCCATTTCAGCCTGCTGGTTTTGGAGAATACAAACTATCTGGACAAGGAAGAACCCCCGCCAACCCCTCAATGCAGCACATCTCCTCTACAAAAAGGCAGCCAGACTGCTGCTTTGGGTGAGTCCCTGATGCCATTTCTCCTGACTGGGTGAGACTTCCCATCAGGGGTCTCCAGCCACCTCCTACAGATGTGTTCAGGCTGGCAACAGGTCAGTGCCCCCTTGGAATGGAGCTTCCAGAGGAAGGAGCAGGCTGCCATCTTTGCTGTTTTGTAGACTTCACTGGTGAAACCTCCAGGTACAGGAAGAACTAAGGCAACTAGAGTCTGGAGCAGATTCCCAGCAAACCATAACAGCCCTATGAAAGAGTGGCCTCACTTTTAAAATAAAAACAAACAAGCAGAAAACAAGAACAATAACAAAGATCCCACAAAAATCCCATTCAAACATCAGCAACCTCAAAGATTGAAGGTAGATAAACCCGTAAAGCTGAGAAAGAATCAATGCAAAAGCACTAAAAACTCAAAAAGCTAGAGTGCCTCTTCTCCTTCAAATGACCACAACACCTTTCCAGCAAGGGCACAAAAACTGAGATGGCTGAATTGACAGAAGTAGGCTTCAGAAGGTGGGTAATAATGAACTTCATTGAGCTAAAGTAGCATGTTGTAATGCAGTGCAAAGAAGCTAAGAATCATGATAAAACAATACAGGAGCTGATAGCCAGAATAGCCAGTTTAGAGAGTAACATAACTGACCTGATAGAGCTGAAGAACACAACATAAGAATGTCACAATGCAATAACAAGTATGAATAGCAGAACAGACAAGTGGAGGAAAGAATCTCAGAGCTTGAAAGATTTTCTGAAATAAGACAGCCAGAAGAGGATAGAGAAAAAAGAATGAAAAGGAATAAACAGAACCTCCAACAAATATGGGATTATGTATGAACCCATGTCATGAATCCATGACTGATTAGGGTACCTGAAAAAGACAGGGAGAATGGAACCAAGTTGGAAAGCATATTTCAGGATATCATCCAGGAGGACTTTCCCAACCTAGCAAGATAAGCCACCATTCAAATTCAGGAAATGCAGAGAATGAGGTAAGATACTCCACAAGAAGATCAACCCCAAGACATATGACATGAGATTCTCAAAGGTCTAAATGAAAGAAAAAATGTTAAGGGCAGCCAGAGAGAAAGACCAGGTCGCCTACAAAAGGAAGAACATTAGACTAACAGCGGACCTCTCAGTGGAAACCTTGCAAGCCATGAGAGATTGGGGGCCAATATTCAACATTACTGAAGAAAAGAATTCAAACCCAGAAATTCATATCTGGCCAAACTAAGCTTCATAAGTGAAGGAAAAATAAGATGCTTTGCAGAAAAGCAAATGCTGGGGGAATTAGTCACCACCAGGCCTGCCTTGCAAGACCTCCTGAAGGAAGCACTAAATATGGAAAGGAAAAATAATTACCAGCCACTACAAAAACACCCTGGAGTCCACAGACCAGTGACACTATGAAGCAACCACATAAACAAGTCTGCAAAATAACCTGCTAGCATCATGATGACAGGATCAAATAAATTAACACACAATACAAACCTTAAATGTAAATGCGCTAAATGTCCCAATTAAAAGGTGCAGAATGGCCAGCTGGACAAAAAGCCAAGACTCATTGATATGCTGTCTTCAAGAGACCCATCTCACATGCAAAGACCCATATAGGCTCAAAACAAAAGGATGGAGAGAAATTTACCAAGCAAATGGAAAACAGAAAAAAAGCACAGGTTGCAATCCTAGTTTCTGACAAAACAGACTGTAAACTAACAAAGATCAAAAAAGACGAAGATGGGTATCACATAATGGTAAAGAGTTCAATTCAACAAGAAAAGCTAATGATCCTAAATATATATGCACCTAATACAGGAACACCCAGATTCTTTTTTTTTTTAATTTATTTATTATTATACTTTAAGTTCTAGGGTACATGTGCATAATGTGCAGGTTTGTTACATATGTATACTTGTGCCATGTTGGTGTGCTGCACCCATCAACTCGTCAGCACCCATCAACTCATCATTTACATCAGGTATAACTCCCAATGCAATCCCTGCCCCCTCCCCCCTCCCCATGATAGGCCCCGGTGTGTGAATTTCCCCTTCCCGAGTCCAAGTGATCTCATTGTTCAGTTCCCACCTATGAGTGAGAATATGCGGTGTTTGGTTTTCTGTTCTTGTGATAGTTTGCTAAGAATGATGGTTTCCAGCTGCATCCATGTCCCTACAAAGGACACAAACTCATCCTTTTTTATGGCTGCATAGTATTCCATGGTGTATATGTGCCACATTTTCTTAATCCAGTCTGTCACTGATGGACATTTGGGTTGATTCCAAGTCTTTGCTATTGTGAATAGTGCCGCAATAAACATACGAGGAACACCCAGATTCTTAAACCAAGTTCTCAGAAACTTACAAAGAGACCTAGACTCCCATACAATAATAGTGGGAGACTTCAACACCCACCACCAATATTAGACAGATTATTGAGACAGAAAATTAACAAATATATTCAGGACCTGAACTCAGCTCTGGATCAAATGGACCTGATAGACATCTACAGAACTCTCTACCCCCAAACAACAAAATATACATTCATCTCATTGCCACATGACACTCACTCTAAAATTGATCACATAGTCAGAAGTAAAACACTCCTCAGCAAATGCAAAAGAACAGAAATCATAACAAACAGTCTCTCAGACCACAGTGCAATCAAATTGGAACTCAAGATTAAGAAATTCACTCAAAACCACACAACTACCTGGAAACTGAACAGCCTGTTCCTGAATAAATGACTCTTGGGTAAATAATGAAATTAAGGCAGAAATCAAGAACTTCTTTGAAACTAATGAGAACAAAGAGACAGTGTACCAGAATCTCCGAGGCACAGCTAAAGCAGTGTTAAGAGGGAAATTTGTACCACTAACTGCCCACATCAAAAAGCTTGAAAGATCTCAAGTTAACAACCTAACATCTCAACTAAAAGAACTAGAGAACCAAGAGCAAACAAATCTCAAAACTAACAGAAGGTAAGAAATAACCAAGATCAGAGCTGAACTGAAGTAGATAAAGACATGAAAAACTCTTCAAAAAATCAAAGAATCTAGAAGCTATTTCTTGAAAAAAATTAATAAAATAGACCACTAGCTAGACTAACAAAGTAAAAAATAATCAGATAAATATAATCAGAAATGCTAAGGGGGATATCACCACTGACTTGATAGAAATACAAACAACCATCATACAATGCTCTAAGCATATCTATGCACATAAACTAGAAAATATAGAAGAAATGGATAAATTCCTGGAAACATACACCCTCTCAAGACGAAACCAGGAAGAAATTGAGTCCCTGAATAGACCAATACTAACTTCCAAAATTGAGGCAGTAATAAATTGCCTACCAACTGAGAAAAGCCCAGGACCAGATGTATTCACAGCTGAATTCTGACAGAGGTACAAAGAAGAGCTAGTACCAGTTCTACTGAAACTATTCCAAAAAAATTAAAAGGAGGGACTCCTCCCTAACTCATTCTATGAGGCCAGCATCGTCCTGATACCAAAACTTGGCAGAGACACAAGAAAAAAAGAAAACTTCAGACCAATATCCTTGATGAACAACAATGCCAAAATGCTCAATAAAATACTGGCAAACTGAATCCAGCAGCACATCAAAAAGCTTATCAACCACAATTAAATTAACTTCATCCCCTGGATGCAAGGTTGATTCAACATACACAAATCACCAACATACACAAATCAATCAAAACCACAGTGAGGTACTATCTCATGCCAGTTAGAATGGCGATTATTAAAAAGTCAGGAAACAACAGATGCTGGAGAGGCTGTGGAGAAACAGGAATGTTTTTACACTGTTGGTGGGAGTGTAAATTAGTTCAACCATTGTGGAAGACAGTGTGGTGATTCATTAAGGATCTAGAACCAGAAATACCATTTGACCCAGCAATGCCATTACTGGGTATATACCCAAAGGATTATAAATCATTCTACTTATAAAGACACATGCACACATATGTTTACTGCAACACTATTTACAATAGCAAAGACTTGGGACCAACCCAAATGCCCATCAATGACAGACTGGATAAAGAAAATGTGGCATATGTACACCATGGAATACTATGCAGCCATAAAAAAGAATGAGTTCATGTTCTTTGCAGGGACATGGATGAAGCTGGAAGCCATTATTCTCAGCAAAGTAACACAGGAACAGAAAACCAAATACTGCCTGTTCTCACTCATAAGTGGGAGCTGAACAATGAGAACAGATGGGCACAGGGAGGGGAACATCACACACTAGGGCCTGTCAGGGCATGTCGGGGAAGGGGAGGGAGAATATTAGAACAAATATCTAATGCATGTGGGACTTAACCTAGATGATGGGTTGGTAGGTGCAGCAAACCACCAAGGGACATGTATACCTATGTAACAAACCTGCACATTCTGCATATGTATCCCAGAAATTAAAGTAAAATTTTAAGAAAACATATGCAAATCAATAAATGTGATTTATCACATAAACAGAACTAAAGACAAAAACCATATGATTATCTCAATAGATGCAGACAAGACCTTCAATAAAATTTAACATCCTTTATGTTAAAAACTCTCAATAAACTAGGTACTGAAGGAACATACCTCAAAACAATAAGAGCCATCTATGACAAACCCATAGCCAATGCCATATTGAATAAGCAAAAGCTGGAAGCATTCCCCTTGAAAACCAATACAGGGCAAGGATACCCTCTCTCTCACCACTCCTATTCAACATATATTGGAAGCTCTGGCCAGGGCAATCAGGCAAGAGAAATAAATAAAGAATACTCAAATAGAAAGAGAGGAAGTAAAATTATCTCTGTTTGCAGATGACATGATCCTATATCTAGAAAATCCTATTGTCTCAGCCCAAAAGCTTCTTAAGCTGATAAACAACTTCAGCAAACTCTCAGGATACAAAATCAATGTGCAAACATCTCTAGCATTCCTATACAGCAACAACAGGCAAGCAGAAAGCCAAATCATGAATGAACTCCCATTCCCAATTGCTACAGAAAGAATAAAATACCTAGGAATACAGCTAACAAGGGACATGAATGACCTCTTCAAGAAGAATTACAAACCACTATTCAAAGGCATCAGAGAGGACATAAACAAATGGAACAATATTCCATACTCATGAATAGGAAAATTCAATATTGTGAAAATGGCCATACTGCCCAAAGTAATTTATAGAGTCAATGCTCTTCCCATTAAACTACCATTGACATTCTTCACAGAATTAGAAAAAACTATTTTAAAATTCATATGGAACCTAAAAAGAGCCCAAATAACCAAGACAATCCTAAGCGAAAGAACAAAGCTGGAAGCATCATGCTACCTGACTTCAAACTATACTACAAGGCTACAATAACCAAAACAGCATGGTATTGGTACAAGAACAGACACAGGCAACAATGGAACAGAATAGAGAACTCAGAAATAAGAGTACATACCTACAACCATCTGAGCTTTGACAAATTTGACAAAAACAAGCAATGTGGAAAAGATTCTCCATTTAAAAATTGGTGCTGGGCGAACTGGCTAGCCATATGCAGAAAATTGAACTGGACTATTTCCTTACACCATATACAGAAATTAACTCAAGATGGATTAAAGACTTAAATCCATAAATAAAGACTTAAAGTGTAAAACCCAAAACTATAAAATCCCTAGAAGAAAATCTAGGCATGAATAGACACTTCTCAAAGGAAGACATATATGTAGCCAAGAAACACATGAAAAAAAGCTCAACATCACTTATTTTTTGAGAAATGCAAATCAATACCACAATGAGATACCATCTCACACTGGTCAGAATGGCTATTACTAAGAAGTCAAAAACAAAAACAAAAAGCAAAACAAAACAAAAACAGATGCTGGTGAGGTTGTGGAGAAAAAAATAACACTTTTACATTGTTGGTGGAAGTGTAAATTAGTTCAATCATTGTGGAAGACAGTGTGGTGATTCTTCAAAGACCTAGAGGCAGAAATACCATTTGACCCAGCAATCCTATTACTAGGTATACACCCAAAGGAATGTAAATTATTTTATTATAAAGATACACACATGCATATGTTCACTGCAGCACTATTCACAATAGCAAAGACATGGAATTAACCTAAATGCCCAGTAATGATAGACTGGATAAAGAAAAATGTGGTACATACACAACATGGAACACTATGCAGCCATAAAAAGGAATGAGATTATGTCCTTTGCAGGAACATGGATGGAGCTGGAAGCCATTATCCTCAGCAAACTAACACAGGAACAGAAAACCAAACACTGCATATTCCTAGTTATAAGTGGGAGCTGAATTATGAGAATACATAGATACATTGAGGGGAACAAAGTACACTGAGGCATGTCGGAGTGGGAGTGGGAGGATGAAGAGCATCAGGAAGAATGACTAACGGATGCTGGGCTTAATATATAGGTGATGGGATAATCTGAGCAACAAACCACCAAGGCGTATGTTTACCTATGTAACAATCCTGCACATCTGGCACATGTACCGCAGAACTTAAAAGTTGAAGAAAAAAAACAAAACAAAACAGAAAGAGGATCCTTAAAAGTAAAAATATTGTGTCTCAATAAAATAAGTCAGCAGTTAAAAATTAGAAGTTAAAAAACTAAAAATAGAACTACCATTCAATCCAGTAATTCCACTACTGAGTATATACTTAAAGGGAACGAAATCATTATATGAAAAAGATACCTGTACTTGCATGTTTATCATAGCACTGTTCACAATAGCAAAGATGTGGAATCAACCTAAATTTCCATCAATAGAGGATTGGATAATGAAAATGTGATATATCTATGTATCTCTATCTATATATGGAATACTATGCAGCCATGAAAAGGAATGGAATCATATCTTTTGCAGCAACGTGGATGGAACTAGGGGCCATTATCCCAAATG
The DNA here is from genome assembly GCF_037993035.2 of Macaca fascicularis. Lineage (NCBI taxonomy): Eukaryota > Metazoa > Chordata > Mammalia > Primates > Cercopithecidae > Macaca > Macaca fascicularis. The sequence goes on along the minus strand of NC_088376.1, from coordinate 93,348,292 downwards.
GAATAACTCAGAAACAGAAAGTCAAATACAGAAACATACAGTCAAAAACATGCTCTATTTGAACATGTATTTGCAAATACATTTGAACATGTATTTTATTTCCAATAAACAGTAAGTGGAAGCTAAACAATAGGTACACATGGACATTTAGAGTGTAATAATAAACACTAGAGACTACAAAACATGGGATAGTGGTGTGGGAGCAAGGGTTGAGAAATTTCCTGTTGGGTTCAGTGTTCACTATATGGGTGATGGGTACATGAAAACCCAGGTTCCACAACTACACAATATACAAATGTAAGAAATCTGCACTTGTACCCCCTAAATATATAAAAATAAAAATCAATTTTAAAAATGAAGAGAAGAAACAATATAGAAGTCTGGGCTCTCTGATTAGCTCAGATTTTGAAACCAATTTTTTGAAGATGGAGGGAGGGTATGGCAGAGTAAAGATGGCCAGAGATTATTTTCTACTCTTACTGAGAGGGGAAATCTAATACTCTTCCCTTAGACCTCGGCTGGAGGTAGTCATTAAGTCTAATTGAGCTGTTTTCCAAATATATTTTACATTTGTTCTTTCATTTTCTCTCCTAGTGCTGACTTAGTTTGGGTCTCATTATCTTTCACCTATACTAAATAGAGAGTCTCCTAATTGATCTTCCCACTTTCCATCTTGTTGCTTTCGATTCATTCATTCTAAACAGAAAATTGGCTCAATACATGTGGAATGAATGAATAGCTATTTATAAATTGAGTATGCTGCTTTGTAGGGTAGTGACTTTCCTGTCATTGGAAATGTTGAAACTTGAAATTGTACATCTTTCTGCATTTTCAAAAAGTAACCATTTTTAAAGTCTTACTTGATTTGATTCTATTGTTATATCATTAGATTTCTCTCATTCCAAAATGAATTAAGATAGTGCACTGGAGTTGTACTCAAATTCTGAGACTGTCTCCCTAAAACGGTATGTATTGAGCAAAACAGTTCCCCTCTTCTTCACATTCTAGGTGGAACTAACCAAGAATATGTACAGAAGCAACAGGAGAAAACCTATGAAAAGTAAAAATATTCATATGTCTTTTTGTTTTGTTATTTTTATTGCTTAATTTTGTTATTATTTTTGGTCAAATAAAATATTACAAAAATTATGATACAAAGTCTACTTTGTGTGTGTGTGTGTGTGTGTGTGTGTGTGTGTGTGTACTTATATATTCCTTTCTGGAACTTATTCCTACACAGCCATCCATTAAGTTTATCAATACTAGTGTATGCGCAATTTCGCATCTTGATTTTATAAATGTATGATAATATTTGCTTACTAAGTTACATGGCTTTGATAATCATCATTTACTTAATGTTTCATCTGTTTGACCTACTACAATTTTACTCATCACTCTTCATTTATTGGACTTTAGGCATTTTCCAATTTTTCTAGTAAAAAAATTAAGTTGTTGGGAACATCTCAGTGTTTATAGCAACTTTCTTTTTTTGAATGATATTCCCAGGCTAAATTTCTAGTAGTAAAATTATTGGGCAAAAATGTTTCAGTTTTTAAGTCTGTACAGTCAACTGTGCTCTCAAAGTTTCCCCCATCTACCCAAATAAGCACCCATTAAAAAAATCTCAATAGCCTGAAGTATTACTATGAAAAGATAAACTTTGATAACTTGGACAGAAAAAATGATGCTTCATGATTTTCTTTTTATAACTATTTTATTCTAATTTTCTCTCATTTTCTGTTAGTAACTACTTTTTTTGTATGAGAATTGCCTGTTGATGTCCAGCTTACAGTCTGCCATATATAATAAGAATTATGATTCTAAGTCTTAAAATACATGGACATAAAGTTATTGACCAGCCAATTGATGCTAGCTATGGAAATCTGTGACTCACTATGTGTTTTGCAAAACTGGTAGATGCTCTTCCTTTTTGGAGTAACGAAGGTCGCTATGGATCAGGACCTGTCCTGGTCACTAAGGATACCATCCTTGACTCCTATTTGTTTTGAATTCCCATCTGTAACATAATAAGAAATATATATTTGGTCTGTCCCCCTGGTTCCTGGCACACAGCTCCTAGAATCCTTGTAATTTCCTGAGTGACAGGGGTGCTAGGAGCATCTTTTCATCTAACATTTGTTTTTTGATCTCAATTCTTGACACAGAACTCCTAAATCCCTTGGAATTTCCTAGGTAATAAGAGCATCTTTTGTTCTAGCTTTCTGGATAGATCCAGAATGGAGGCTCGTCACCAGAAAGACTGAGCCATGATTAGAAGTTTGGAACTTTCGGCCCTGCCTTTATCCTCCCAGAAGGTGTGAAGGAATGGAGAGTGAGTGAATATTCAACCATGCCTCTGTGATGAAGCCTCCCTCAATGACAGAGTTTGGAGAGCTTCTGTGTTGTTGAACACATCCATGTGCCAGGAGTGTGGTTCACCCCAACTTCACGGGGACAGAAGCTGCTGTGCTCAGAACCCTTTGGATCTCACCCTATGCACCTCTTCAGCTGGCTGTTCATCTGCATCCTTCATAATAGCCTTTGTAATGAACTGGTAACCAGAAGTAAATGTTTCCCTGAGTTTCATGAGCTCTTACAGCTAATTATCAAGGAGTTTTGGAACCACCAATTTATAGCTAGTTGGTCGGAGTGCAGGTGACAACTTGGGACTTGTGTTTGGTGTCTGAAGTGGTGGGCAGTCTCATAGGACTTAGCTCTTAACCTGTGGGATCTACTCTAACTCCACATAGAGTCAGAACTGAATTGTAGGACACCCAGTTGGTGTCCCGACAATTGGATAATTGCTTAATGTGAAGGAAAAACCCACATATTTGGTGTCAGAAGTGTTTTGTGTATTTTTAAAAAATGATTTTTAATTTAGCATTCTATAAAGGACAGATACCAGGCCACTAACTCACTTTCTTAAGGCTTAACACCCTGGTTACTCTTTTATTCTCCCCAGTCCTCAATAATACTGAATGGACATGTTCTCTGGTGAAACATTTTCCTGGGATATGAAACCTACAGAACCACACCTTTGATAAAAATCTAACAAAACAACATAAGGACAGACACAGCAAGGAAGAGAGAGAGCAATATACTAACTATGACCAATGAGATGGAGGCCTGAGAGGAAAAGGATGTGTTTTTGTCCATCTCTTTGAAGTATCTAGCAGCTAGTACAGAATTTCTCTGTTGGGTACCTGTTCACTGTGTAACTTAACCTCCTTGGGCCTCAGGAATTGGAATAGATAATTTCTACATTCCATTCCAGCTCTAATACTCTTAATTCTATAAGCTGAACAGATGTAATGTACGAGGGTATATTCATAAGAAATAATCTTATTTATTGATAAGGTCAATTTCTGACAGTGAAATTTCTGGTTGAAATCATATATGAATTTCAAATTTTGTTAAGACATAATCAAATTGCCCTTCTAGAAGTTTGCGCCAATTTGCACTTACACTACCAGTGTTAGAGAGTTCTTGCTTCTTGACATGTTTTTGATTCTTGAGTACTATTGAGCATCTTTATTCAAGTAATACTATCACTGCTAGAAATCTGTGCCATTGATATTCTTCAAAAAACGTGCTAAAATGAATGCATAAGGATATTCATTGCAGCATTGATTTTAATAGCCAGAAGAGAGAAACAGCCTAAGTATTCCAGAAGAGGGGCTAGGTTAAATAAATTATGGTGAAGTCAAAGAGGGATGTCAAGTGTTTATTTTTTATTTTTATTATACTTTAAGTTCTAGGGTACATGTGCACAATGTGCAGGTTTGTTACATATGTATACATCTGCCATGTTGGTGTGCTGCACCCATTGACTCATCATTTACGTTAGGTATAGCTCCTAATGCTATCCCTCCCCCGTCCCTGCTCCCCACAATAGGGCCCAGTGTGTGATGTTCCCCTTCCTGTGTCCAAGTCATCTAATTGTTTAATTCCCACCTATGAGTGAGAACATGCAGTGTTTGGTTTTCTGTTCCTGTGTTAGTTTGCTGAGAATGGTGGTTTCCAGCTGCATCTATGTCCCTACAAAGGACACAAACTCATCCTTTTTTATGGCTGCATAGTATTCCATGATGTATATGTGCCACATTTTCTTAATCCAGTCTGTCACTGATGGACATTTGGATTGATTCCAGGTCTTTGTTATTGTGAATAGTGCTGCAATAAACATACGTGTGCATGTGTCTTTATAGTAGCATGATTTATAATCCTTTGGGTATATACCCAGTAATGGGATGGCTAGGTCACATGGTATTTCTAGTTCTAGATCCTTGAGGAATCGTCACACTGTATTCCACAATGGTTGAACTAGTTTACAGTCCACCAACAGTGTAAAAGTGTTCCTATTTCTCCACATCCTCTCCAGCACCTGTTGTTTAATGATTTTTTAATGATTGCCATTCTAACTGGTGTGAGATGGTATCTCATTGTGGTTTTGATTTGCATTTCTCTGATGGCCAGTGATGATGAGCATTTTTTCATGTGTCTGTTGGCTGTATTAATGTCTTCTTTTGAGAAGCATCTGTTCATATCCTTTGCCCACTTTTGATGGTTGGTTGTTTTTTTCTTGTAAATTTGATTGAGTTCTTTGTAGGTTCTGGATATTAGCCCTTTGTCAGATGAGTAGATTGCAAAATTTTTCTCCCATTCTGTAGGTTGCCTGTTCACTCTGATGGTAGTTTCTTTTGATGTGCAGAAGCTCTTTAGTTTAATTAGATCCCATTTGTCAATTTTGGCTTTTGTTGCCATTGCTTTTGGTGTTTTAGACATGAAGTCCTTGCCCATGCCTATGTCTTGAATGGTACTACCTAGGTTTTCTTCTAGGGTTTTGATGGTATTAGGTCTAACATTTAAGTCTCTAATCCATCTTGAATTAATTTTCGTATAAGGAGTAAGGAAAGGATCCAGTTTCAGCTTTCTACTTATGGCTAGCCAATTTTCCCAGCACCATTTATTAAATAGGGAATCCTTTCCCCATTTCTTGTTTTTGTCAGGTTTGTCAAAGATCAGATGGCTGTAGATGTGTGGTATTATTTCTAAGGACTCTGTTCTGTTCCATTCGTCTAGATCTCTGTTTTGGTATCAGTACCATGCTGTTTTGGTTACTGTAGCCTTGTAGTATAGTTTGAAGTCAGGTAGTGTGATGCCTCCATCTTTATTCTTTTGGCTTAGGTTTGTCTTGGCAATGCGGGGTCTTTTTTGGTTCCATATGAACTTTAAAGCAGTTTTTCCAATTCTGTGAAGAAAGTCATTGGTAGCTTAATGGGCATGGCATTGAATCTATAAATTACCTTGGGCAGTATGGCCATTTTCACAATATTGATTCTTCCTATCCATGGGCATGGTATGTTCTTCCATTTGTTTGTGTCCTCTTTTATTTCACTGAGCAGTGGTTTTTAGTTCTCATTGAAGAGGTCCTTCACATCCCTTGTAAGTTGGATTCCTAGGTATTTTATTCTCTTTAAAGCAATTGTGAATGGGAGTTCATTCGTGATTTGGCTCTCTGTTATTGGTGTATAAATATATATATTTTTTAATGAAGTAAATCTGTAAATGCCAATAAGATAAAAGTTCGAACAAGGTATTAAGTGAAAAAGGCAAAGTTCAGGACAGTGAGTGTGGTATGATCCTATTTAGGAACTAATAAAAAGGATATAAGTATGAGATCATGTTCTTTGCAGCAGCATGGATGGAGCTAGAGGCCACATCGTAAGTGAACTAATGCAGGAACAGAAAACCAAATACTGCATAATCTCACCTATAAGTGGGAGCTAAACACTGAATATATATGGAACAAATGAAGGAGCAACAGACACCGAAACCTAAGTGAGGGTGGATGTTGGGAGGAAGGAGAGGAACAAAAACTATGTATTGGGTACTATGTTTATTGCCTGGTTGATGAAATAATCTGTACACCAAACCTCCATGAGATGCAATTTACCTATAAAACAAAGCTGCACAGGTACCCCGGAATCAATAAAAAATAAAAAGTATATGTGTGTGTGTGTATGTATGTGTGCGTGCATATATATATCTGCTATATGATACACATTTTTATTGGAAAGGATAAATACAAGATACTATCAACATAGTTATCTCTGGGGAGTGGCACTGCTTGTTGGGAGGAGAGATTTGAAGAAGGAGATTTTTACTTTTAGCCTTTCTTTACTGCCTGAGTATTTTTATCAAATGCATGATTCATGATTCATTTTATTTTACAAAATACTGTAATACATTTTATTTTTTATATTTTTAAAAATGTAAAATATTTCATAGACAAACAAAATGGAATATATTCAGGTTGTACACTGTGATAATTTGGTATACGTGTACATTATGTAAAGATTACCACAACCAAATTAGTTAACATTTATCGCTAGTCATGTTGTACATTATTAGATCTCCAGAACCTGTTTATCTACTGAGAGAAAGTTTGTACCCTTTGACCAACATCACCTTCTCTTACTTTCTCAGCCTCTGGCAACCACCAGTCTACTTTCTGCAAATTCAATTTTAAAATGTAATGATAGCTAAACCTTTCAAATGAGTATTTTATTTTAAATGTTAATTTTGCCAAATAACAGTTCAGTATAAATAAACTAAAAATATTCTCCATTTGCTATCTTACCAAGTAGGAAAAAAATGGGGAAAGAAATAGTACTATGGAAAGAAGATTCTTTCTTATTTAAATATTTAGTTTTACCTTTCTTGTTGATCATGACTTTGCAAATGAAAAGAATGTAAACCTTGAAGACTAAAATTCTGTTATCATATTTGGGTGTTTGTAAATTCTCCATAAAGTCCACATATTGATTTATAAAAATTTGAATAACTTAAACTCATGAATTAGAGAGTAATTATTTATTCTGTCAATAGGCTTCTTAGTGTAAAATAAAATTCATACCAGCTTTCCTTTAAATAATAATCTTTTGCAGTATATTTACTGTTTGATTTGCAAAAAATATGTTTCCTATAGAAGCTATTTGTAAAAATCATGTGACAAACTTATAATTATTACACGAGAAAATATTCTCATATAATAATGTGCTAAGACATTGATTTGCAAAAAATGTGTTTCCTATAGAAGCTCTTTGTAAAAATCGTGTGACACACTTATAATTATTACAGGAGAAAACATTCTCATATAATAATGTGCTAAGACATTATTAACTAACCAAGTGGTACTTAGATATTTGGGAAAGAATTTAAAACTAGGTCCAGGAACTGTTATTACATAGTTCACGGCAGTGCACTTTAAAAATTGTGAAAGGTGCATTAGGAACATAAAATCCTTATTTCCAGGGAACTTCAGAAGCCTGAGGTAATATACTTAATAGACAAAAGTGAATTTTAGACTAGTATATGATGGCATCTTTGTAAAAATATACAGTTATATCATGTATGACATATATTACATATTATACATATTTATTTCCCCAGACATTTAAAATATTTTAAAATTTAAAAATAATAAAATTGCACACAAAATATAGGGGAAAATATGGGAAAAATGCAAAAATACTTCTGAAGAATACAACTGATATTGTAGGAATGAGGTGTAAATTTGGTTTCCACTGTATACTTTATACGGTTTTGTTTGAGCTGTGTGCTTTTTAAGTACACATTATGCTTTAATAATTAGCAACAAATAAAGGCAAACTGAAAAATCGCAATGAGACAGAGACCAAGATGAAGATACTGAGTTATTTACCTAAATTTATAACAGAATAATTGAATAGGTTGAATTTACACCTTTCTAAAGAGAAGTAGAAACTTTTAAGTAAGAATCCTTTTTGGCTACATAAGATCTGGTATCAAAAATACCTGGAATGCTTCTAATACTCATGAGGTCTTCCAAGAGCTAGCTTAAGCAACAGTGGTGTTAAAAAGGCAATGAATGCATCACCAGTGAATTCCACCAGCTATCGATTGCATTTTGATATGTAAATAATAAGTATGTCATTGTCATGTCCACTTTTTCTAAACGTATTTTCTGGAGTAGCATGTATTCTTTAAAGAAACGGTTCTGTGGGTAAATATTTTGGAAAACGCTGAATGTAACAATAACAAACACATTTTTTAATAGCAGGCCTTCACTAGTATTCAAAAGCAGGGATGAAGTATGCAGTCTCCTGAACTATTTGGCAATATCTCAGGCCAGCCCAGTGACTGCACATTGTGGAAACTTCATCTCATGTTTGATGAATGGAGAAAGGGGCAGGAGGGAGTTAGCAAGAAATGAGGACAGAGGACAATAGAATATGGAGTATATCCTCATCGTTTTTCTACCTCTCTGATGCTTTGCATTGTCTGTCTAAATCATTGTAATGGGCACTGATTTCAGAATCTAGATTTTGAGCAAATGAAATTCATTTCTACCACAAATAACCTGGTGAGTTTGCAAAAGAAAAGCCAGATTCCCCAGGCCATGACCCCAAAGAGTTTGATTCAGGCATTCTGAAGTGAGATCCAGGAAAAATGCATTTTACAAGGAAATAATTCTTATCTTTGCAATTAGAAGATCAGGTTTATTATTATAATAACATTTAGATATTTCCTCTATAGGATAATAATAAAATGGAACGAATTTACCTCCAAATGATGAGAATTTTCAAAGTGGGACTCACACAAAGAGGAATCAATATAATCTTGAGAATGGTTTAAACGAGTACATGATATAAATTCAAACGAAAACTTAAACTTCTTGAAGACCTTCGTTTTTTATTTTTTTTTTATTTTTTGGAGCAGTATCTCTCATTCTATTCTCCTGTGTCCTGCAAACCAAACTGGCCACGAAGATTTGGCCTATACTTGTTCTCTACTCTGATCTGGGATCATTGAATCCAAAGCACAAGTTAGTTAAAACCTGCACTAGCTTGAACTGAAGTGGCCTGGAGTCATTAAGAATCACATTTGGATGTGTCTTCTGGTTCTGCCACTTATTAGTTGTATGATTTTGATAGAGTTACTAAATCTCTCTAGTTCTCAGGTTTCTCATCTGTAAAATGGAGTATTATTTTTATTTATATTGAATAGCTATTGTGAGGCGTAATTAAATGAAGTAATTTGAAGTGCCTACTTGTAGCTATTAGTTATTACATATGTATTAATTTAATAGCTTCCATGTGTGGGATTTTTTAACAGTGATTTTAGTGTTTGTCAAAAATTCTAATGAACAAGTTCATACACAACAGAGTTGAGAAATTTGGTATCATATAATTTTATTTATTTATTATATTGGCATTGATTATCAATAAATATTTTCCATTATGAAAATTAAGAACAAGAATCTAACAAATGACTTAGACTCAAGCTTACTTTTGGAGTAATTCTAGAGGGCAGTTTTGATTTCAAATCCTTTATTTGTTGCCCTCATAAGCTATGAAATTGTCCTATGCAATCCAGTAATGTAATATATATGCAATATTTTCTACATTTCTCATCAGTGTAGAAGTAGGGCAAACATTGTTCCTTAGACTTTTTGTCCTAATCTGAAAAATGCAGCCACTATATTCCTTTTTGTCTTTGTATCATCAAAACATAAACACCAAGTGACTATTTTATGGCTCATGTTAATTTTACATTGTAACTGTCTTCCAAACTCTTATCCTCAATAGAGCCCGGTATACAAACGATCTTCTTCTCCAATCTTAAAAATAACCAGTACAAACGTACAAACAATGCAAACATTCAGTCCATGGAGTAAAAATAACTTTCTTTGTCCCTCTCCCATTTTAAGAGTAATTATCCGCAGTAATTAAGAATATATACATTATTTCCTAACGTATGTATTAGAAGAGTCAAGATTCTGCATGCTGTGACTAAAGGTCTTGACCATTCAGTGACTTTACATAAATTGAATACTCAAATTTCAACGAAAATAAGCCCTCTTAAATCATTAGATTCCTCTAGCTATGTGGAGAAGTAAACTTTAAGTGATGACACATTAGGTAGGAATTATTCTATATTCCAGTCCACGTAACTCACTATTAAGCCAATTTCAAGCCCAGAATATTAGCTTACATTCAGTATCATTGATTTACAGCTGAAGCAGCATGTGAGATGTTGAGTTGAATTCATACTATTATAGGAAATATTCTAAAAAGTGCTTTTTAATTTACACATTTAAAGAATACAAGATTCATCTATAGATTTAAGTAATTTAAACCAACAGGACTTGAACTAGATACTTAAAGAATAAGTTTTCTTTATCCTGTTCTTTTGAGTATAAAACTTTAAAGCTGGTCTAAACTAATGAATATTGAGCCATTAAAATATAAAGTCTCCTAGAAATTTGTGTCTGTCTCTCAACAAAATCTGAATTCAGTTTGATGGAATTTAAGTGCTTTCATATATCCCAGCCAAATCCCAGTAGAGCCTTTAAAAAGAAAAAGAGGCACCTAAATAAGTTGTTATCCACCTTGATTGCACATTAAAATCATCTGTGGAGCTTTAAAAATACTTGATGCCTTGTGACCCACCCTGAGAAATTTGATATAATAGGTCTGAGGTATACCCTCAGACCTATTATAAGGATTTTAAAAAGCATCCCAGCAGAGGTGTAGAATCACAGATCTCAGCACTGTTTGATGCCCAAGGAAATGAAAAACAGTCCCCTATTCTTCCCTAGAGGGTTAGGGGATGTGATAGTAATGACCATCAAAGACGTCCACACCCTAATATTCAAAACTTGTGAATATTACCTTGGGATTCTGCAGAAGTAATCAGGTTAAAGATCTTGAGATGGGGAGTTTATCCTGGATTGCCTGGTTGGCCTGAGGTAATGAGCGGGGTCCTTATGAGAGCAACGCAGGAGAAGTCAGAGTGAGACAGAGGCTGAGTGACAATAGAAGCTGAGAGATAGAGAAAGACGTTCGAAGATGCTATGCTGCCTGCTAGCTTTGGAGATGGTGGAAAGGGCCACAAGCAAAAGGATTTATGTGGCCTCTGGAAGATAGAAAGCTCAAGAAAATAGATCTTCCCTAAAGCCCCCAAGAGGGAACATGGCCTTGCCATCTCATTTTAGACATCTGACTTCTAAAACTGTAAAGTAAGTTTGTGGTGACTTACTACAGCAGCATGAAAAAAATAACACAGAGGAGGAGGAGGAATTCTGTCCAGGAGCAATTTGAAATGATCTGATAGGGAGCACTGTGCCTACTTCGAAATCCACACACCAGACAACTCATCAAGAAAAGCCAATATCAAATTGCCACGATCCACATTTTTATTAAATTTGAAATACATTTCTTAATCCTATTTTCTTCATATGCAACCACACTTTTTGTCATGTAAAATCTTCTTAAATACAAACTAATTGTCAAATATTACTGTCAACAAAAATCTCAAGTTAAAGCAAATAAATTAAGATCTGGCCAAACATTTCTGAAAAGCTGCCCACTATGGTGATATTGACTGGCTTTCCAGGTTTGCAGGTCTTGGCATGACAACAGTAACTTCCAAGTCCTTTTCTGGTAGATTCTTGAGTATAAACATTTAGCATTATGAAAATGTCCTTTTGAGGGATGAACATTACGCATTGTCTGTGTTGCCTTACCAGCCACCACCAGCAATTGTGATAAACAAAAGGAGAGCCACTGCATTAAAACACTGGTCACGTTTTGATTTTTTTAGGCCTTGCCTGGAGTGTCCCCTGACCATCTCTGGTTTAACTTGTAGAAATTTTCAAACACAGATTTCAATTCAATCTGAACATCAAAGGCCTAGAAAGTACAGCTTTTACCTTAGAGTTCTATGGTGACTCTCTTTCAATTAGCTTAGACTATTAGCCTTGAAATTTACTTAGACCTAGGGAGGTGGTCCATTTCTAACAGTTGTTCAATGAATCCTAGTTCTCTTTACTGCAGATTATATATAAAATCATTAAAAGATGGGAAGGCTTACATTAAAAGCCAAATTAAACAATTACAATTTGTGTGTCTATGGACAACTTCTTAACTTCTGTGAGTTTTGTTTAATTCAGAAATATGTGCCACACAACATAAAAAATACGTTCCTACAATTTTTTGGTAGCATGCATATTTTCTAGTATTACAAGTAATAGTGAAATTACTATGAGGGATCAATCCGGACCTGTTAGCCAGTTCCAATGGAGACACAGTCTCCATTAACGACTAAACACTATGAGCACACCCCTACCGGAACAATCACCTGCAAAACCTAGAGAAAGATTTTCCAGCATACTCCTCTAGGAAACAGTACATACCGCTTAATCAAATCATCTCCCTATGGATAGTTTTTATTTTAAAATATTTAAATTCTATTGACTAAATGTAAAACAAGTAACACAAAAATCTCCTCCTAATGTTCCTAAACTATGCCTTCAAATGTAGTTTTGGGTCTATCAACAAAGATGAGTCAAGGCGTGGTGCCTAGTGTCAGTGTCAGGGACAGTAGCAGGCCATGGAGCTCATGGTGAGGCTGAACTGATGAACCAGACCTGCTGTGAGAACTTTGGCTTATCAAGACCCCAAAGGTATATACGAAAACAAACGAGTGATATTTACATATTTTCTCTAAATACATTTTTACATGAGTCCCCAAATTCTGTAAAAGGATATGATAAAAATCTTACATTGGAAGGTTGCAGCTCCAGTGCCTGATCTGGGCAGATAATTTGGACAAAAACAAGCACATATGTATCCCTCTAAAGGAGATGCACCCTCACCATCCACCACGAAAAGTTGAGCATCTCAAGACTAATCTAATCTGTTAAGTAACAGTTAGAAAAATACATATTTTGTATGATAACTTGTTTCCTTAAGCAATATGGGAAGTTGGGCTGCTTAGCTACTATTCCTGTGCTTCTGTGACTAGAACCCCTTTATCCCACCAGAAAGAAATTTTAGCCTGATAAATTTTTATTTTTTATTGTTAAATGCTGTATTTTATTTCCAGGTAAGTTTTACTCCCAAAACATAAAAATTCAGTCACATCAGATTTTTTAGGTCCTCATATGTGGTCTGTATACCAAGCAAAGTCCAAGAGATTATTTTCACCATTAATCTTTGCAACTAATAAAGATGGATATAAACAAGCAGTCTTAAAACCAGAGGTGGGCATTTCATTGGTAATGCTTTTCCATAGCTCCTTGATGAAGATGATTAACTAAAGGAAAACTTCTGCATGATCTATTAATAGAGAATGAGGATTAATGAAGGATTATGTCATAATGAGTCTGCCTGCAGAGTAGCTTCAGTTCTGGTCCTTTGCTGCCAAAATACAGTTCTCATTTCCAACAAACAAAGTCTATCTGAGAGAAAGCACAGAGCCCCTTTAGAACTGGAAAGTCCTGTGCATAATAATGAATGTCTAACTCTTCTTTTGCCAAAGAGCTTCAGCACTTTCAATGTCATAGGTCAATGCAGTGATTCAGAGGGGGCCTGATCCTTATCTAAGCTTTTGCAACAAAATTAGAATGTGCTGTAGTCTTATTAAAGAAATGTTTGTTCCTCCATCAATGAGCTGAAAAGAAAGCAGCTCAATGTACTTTTGCAAATTACAGCAATAAACTGCTTGAATTAACTGCTTTATTACAAATATTTAATTATTCTGAGGGTTAAATATCCAACATTTTGGAAAGGCAAAAATTAGCAGTCCACTTGATAACCTACTTCATTTAAAATCTGCTACAACGGTGTATTTTTGTTTTTTAAAATTTTTAAACAATTCCAATTTTCAGTTGTCTTTATTGTGAATTCAGCCAGTTTCCATTTGGAATTAAAAAGAAAAATACATATGGCCCTTGATTTTGAAGTAAGATGTCAAGAAAATTAAATTCATAACTCATGAAGAGTATAAAAGGCAAAACTTCTTTTTATTTCCTAGTCACAAAAACGAAATGGGACTCAAAATATCAAGTCAAGGTCAGTCAAATTTTGAGTAAAACCTATTTTAAGATTTTGATAAAATAACTATCATCATTATTAAAATGGTTGCTGCATAAATATTGTTTAAAGTACACTCCCCTTTAAAATAAAAGGCACCACGAATTAAAACTTTATGTTAAAAGAAAAACTCAGCAAATACATATTGAACAAAAAGCAAATGTTCTCAAAGGAAAGTTTTTTATTCCAACAAAATAAAACTCAATTCTTCAATCCAAATCTGTTTTTTTTTTTCATTTATTAAGTGGTACCGAAAGCACATGAAAGTTATGTTTAAAAATGGATAACTTTTTCTGGGTTACATTCTTAAAAAATAAGAATGTAGAGAGCATTTTGCCATAGAGCAAAGAAAATTTTACAATAACAGAAAATGGATCAACCAGGATATGCTTCAACAGAGGGACATATCAAAGCATTATTATAGTCTCTCTCCACTTACTGTTTGGATTCACTAATCTACATCACTAAATTGACCATTCAGTGCCAGAAAATCTGCCATGTAGGTCTCGACTTTTCATAGCAGCTCTTAAATGTGTATTCGGAAACTACAAAGTGCTGAATATATATTCAGCCTTTTTGTACTACGATTTACAACTAATGACCTTAAGCAATGTCATGCATGTAAAACAAAATTATGAGACCACCCTGGTTTAGAGCCGAATAAAGGTATAGAATCAAACTTCATTATCATTCAAATTTAATAGGGGAGAAGAACAACAATAAAAAAAATCCATAGTAATATAGATAAATCTGTTTTGCAGTTTTACTTTGGAAAAATGTCCTCCTTCGCTTCTATTTTGCTATTACCAGCTCAGGGTAAGTAGACAATTATTTAAGCTTAGTACCAAAAGTAATAATGCACTGTACACATTCAAAATCCTTGTTTCACATCAGCCAATGCCTGGGGGGATAAAACATTTATCAGTTGTTCCTTAGCGCAATAGCGAGTTTGAAAATTTGACTGCCCAGGCTGACATTAGTGAAATCATAGTTTTAGCTTGATTCGGAGCCCAACACAGGAAATCTTGATACTGGGATGACTCCATTGGCAGCGTTCCTCCTCATGCCCACAAGAACTGCGGGCTACTTTCTGTCTCACTACTTCCCATGAAAGAAGTCCTTTGACTTCCCTGCTATAGTTGGCACACTGCCCTTTTCACAGACCCAACGAACCGTCATCTTGGATGTAACAAATTAGTACATTCTCAGAATAATAATAAGTGCAGGCATGAAAACACTATTGTTTTTATTTGGAAATGAAGTAACTCATTTTAGCTGGGTGACTTTTTCAGTGTGGCACCACAGGCCAAAAAAGAAAAAATCTTTTCTGAAAAGAATGGTCAATTTCAGGAGAGACATGACACATCATTTGCTGTAAAAATCAGATAAAGGGAAAAGAATAGAAAAAAAATTGGCATTTGTTGTAGAGTAGTTAAAAGAAAATAGGAGGTTCAAGGGAAGTACAAATGTGAAACAAATAATGTATCCATTTCAAAGTACAATTAGAGAAATAAGATTGGAAATAGGTACTATATGGAGTTGATTTTTGATATCAGGTTAAAAATCTATTAACTGATCTTTCTACTTGTAACTGCAAAAAATATTCACTAAAAGTTTTAAAAAATGACCTTCAGGTATATTAGAAAAATAGTTAAGTGTAGAGAATGTTAAAACACTAGAGAATAACACAAACATGTTTTTATATGTTAATGATCATGTAAAAATTTACTTTCAGTTTTCAAAAAGATTTCTTTCACCACTACGTGTGTCTAAGTATATGCCTGTGCATTTCCAGCCTTAGGATTTTTTTTTTTTACTATGTTAATAGGAAAAGAAAAAAGTTGATATTAGCAAATTTGCATATAAGTCAAATTTACTTCAAAGCAGAGCCATAAAATTTATATAAAATACTTTTTATTATTATTCTGGAAGCGCCATCATCACCTTTCAATGCCAAGAACTCTGGAAAATACAACTATAAAAACTATTGTGATGATAGTCTTTATGACAGCTTCAACTGAGATTTGAATAGCAAGCATACTTTTAAGTAGACAATAAGATGAAATTAGAACTGCCAAGAAGTATGAAATAGTAAGCAAATAAATATATTTTTCAATATTCCAGATATTGTCCAATGTAGATGTCAGCTCTAAATTATAATCTAAAAATCAAAACAATCATTCATGTACTTTCTCTTTGCTCTAGACCTGATCCTTTAAAACAAATTATGATATTTTATGTAAAAATGTACCACAAATTTACTAAACTTTCTGGTTCAAATGAGTTCAAGAATATCTCATTATAAATGGAGACAGTCCTGAAAAGGCAGCCAAGCATGACTAAAAAGATCACTCTTTTACACAAAAAATAGCCTTCTTATTTTACCCTTTGTTGAAAAGACATTTGGCCAGCCACAGGGGAAATACATAATCTACTTTTATATTCAAATAATTTATTTGAAAACTCTATGACTACAATGACCCTAAAACAATTCTGGATTGAATATACATATGACATGGGTTTATGTGATCTTAATCATTGACTTGTTTTCATGTGTTGGCAATGATTTTGGCAATACTTTTTAAAAGAGAAAAACACATTCATATCCTTTATAAAAATTACCATTAAGTAAAATTATTTCTGAAATGAAATAAGATGGTATTAATGTGGCATAGTTCTGTAAATAATTTTATATGTACAGTCAAGTTTGAATATTCCAGTTCTTTTCACGCAACCATCTATCAATTTAATCTAACATACATTCCAACACACAATCTCTCTGGTAACAACATGTCAAAAATTATGCCATCATAATTTGCCCTTTTATAAAGACAAGCAGCAAAACTGGAACATTTCAAGATTTTAAAAACCTCCCTCCACATAGATTTGCTCCTTTCAATTCTGTGAATTTTTATTTCAGTGTTTTGACGATAAGGTTGATTTTATGAACTCTGAGCTATGGTGAACTTTGCTATGAGATATCTTCCCCACCCCCACCCCAAGAGCCAAAAATGCCAACAGTAAATGATGTTTGTCCATTTACTTTAAGTAAGACACTGTTTCTTTCATTCAGTTGCTCAATATCCAAGATTATATAACAGCAGAGAATAGCATACACTGAGGAGGAAAAGCTTAAAGCAATTAGTTTTCTCCTAAGTACTTTAGCCCTCCTTATTTAGGTTTTTAAAAAACAGGCAATCATACAATGAATTTCAAGCAACCATACAAAGGACTTTAAAAACTGTTTCTACAGTCTTAATTTCTTTTCATCGTTGTACACATAAAAAGAGGAAGTAGCTGTCACATTCATGTCCTAAAATTGATCACTCAGATACTTGGGAAAGTTTTCCATGCTGTCCACCCATGCTTTTTTTTTTTTTTTTTTTTTCCTGATTTTTCATGATACAAATGAAATATTTCCAGCTCTGATAAAGAAGACCAAAATGTAAAATGTCGACTTGTCTTGCACATTCCGGGTGCCTCCCTAGACTCTGCCACTCTCCCAGCAGAGCGGAATGAATATCTGGGCTAACCACACATTTCAGGACAAAGGAACTAATTCATGGGGGAGGGGAGACCACACACCATTTATAAGGTTTGTTCAGTTTACAAGAAAACTATTGTCAATGCTTTGTTGATTCATTATGAAAGACCCTGCGTGACAAAAAAACAAGTGACCACCTCCTTGCTGAGTTTCATCAGCTACTCCCTGCATTCAAGAGCAGCACAGGATCTCCTGGGCTAATTGTTATTTAAAGAAACTGCAACTGTAGGTACGTGAGATAGCTCTGATCATAGATAGAGCCATCCGGTTGAAGATTTGATGAAACTGGCTCTGGTACCCAAAAGATTGCACACAATAGCACAGTGCTTGCTATTGCTGTCAAAACTCTGATGTGAAGAACCAAATTCCACTAGAGGGAGTGAAAAGAGCCCGGAAGGATCATAGAGAGGCTGACTCTACGCAGGGTCCCACCACTAGGACATTTTAGTCACTACGAAATCTTGTCTCCCCACCTACAAAATGGGACTAAAATATAAAATATTTTTTAAAGGAAAATCACCTTAAAATCCTTTGTTGGAAAATGCTATACAGTGCACAAGTATTATCTTCATCATCCATTGAACCTTTGTACTTTTTTCTCTATCCTGAGGGAAATAATAAATTGACATATTTTCTATCATCAGAGATCCTTTTAAGACCACAATGTGATTGCACTCCAGTATAGCTCACACTTATCCCCATTAAAAACACACAAAGGGGTGAAAGCAGGGAAAGAAATAGGTAGGCATAAAGGGCAGCTCAGATATACTGTCGTACAACATGGGCGCTCTCTCCTAACCTGCCCCAGCCTCTAAGATGGGGAATGAACCACCGCACAAAGAAGTCTGCAAACGGGCCCTGCATATGTTCCAGTTGAAACTGGCTGCTCTGTGGGTAAAAGCACACAGGTTGCTCTGCCGAGTGGCCATTTGATTGCAGATCAGCTACGTGTTCTCCTACTGCTTCAACAACCCTGAATGGTGCCCTGTATCTTTTTAAGTGGTTGGTTTCGTTGGAAACATGGGACAGAAATCTGTTCCTCTTTGTGGCAACCACATAGTAGCATTGTAGGTTTTTCTTTTCTTCTTCTTCTTCTTTCTTCTATAAGGAATAAAGGCTCTTAAAAAATAAACCCAGATCTCCATTAAGACAAGTTTCTCGGTGGCCTGGGAGAGGGAAGAATCCTTCCACTTCAGGTTCCTGCTCCTTCAGTTTGATCAGCTACGAGATTTCTCCAGGCCACCAAGTAGTTCTAAGAAGAGAATAAAAGTGTTCCAAGGTGGTAGTGAAGCTGGCACTCTTACATATTACTAATGGAATGTTATTTGGTAAAACTCTGTGGAGGGCAATTTGGCAATTTCTCCCCAAGCCCTACTCTCAGGGGTTTATCCTATGGCTCTGCTCCTGCATGCATGAAATGGCTTATGTATAAGATTGTTTATTGTAGTACTGTTTGCAATGGCAAAAGATTGGAAGCACCTTAAATACCCATCAATATTCCATCAGTAGGGCTGCTTATATTATGATGCAAGGATACAAGGAAATAAGAGTGAGGAATTGATATAAAATGATTTCCAAATATAATGTTAAGAGGAATAAAAAGAGTATGAGCTTTTGGAGACTCTTTGTGTTAAAGAAGGGAAGGAAAGATTTACATACATACATTGCTTGTGGGCCCCATGAAAGCAGAGCTCACGCTTGTTTTAATTACTCTTCTGTCTTTAGGGACAGGAAATACTTTGTTTCAGATGAGGAAACGTCTCAAAATAAGCTTCAGTAAATGAAGGAGAGCAGGAGAGTCAAGAATAGATTAAGAAAACAAATTTTAAAAAATCTATAGTCAAAGTTATATACAGAACTTGATAGAAAATTTCATGAAGAAATACTAGAAAATATTAACAATGGAATTGAGAGTGACTTTTCCCCTGCTGCTTTATCTTTTTACCTATCAATTTTTCTATGAGGATGCATTTATTTAAGAATTTAGTAACAAAACAAAATGCCACATTGAACTTAAATAGAATCAGTTGTACTTGGTGACTTTTTGAATGTTTGGTTTGGAAGAGGAGGGAAGCAAGGATGGTTCTGAGATCTCCAGCTTAGAAATCTAAGTGGATGGTGTTGAGTTAACCAAAATAAAGACTTGAGAAGGCTGATAGAGAGAAAAGCAGTGAACTTCACTATGAGCTGACCTTAGGGCACCCTGAGAAATCTTTCCAGGCTCCAGTAACCTCTCTACACACAGTCTACTGTAAAGAATGTCCAGTCATACTTCTACCAAGGGATCATCTGGGAGCTGCCCTTAAGACACAGTCAACTATATTTTTCTTTTTTGCTTATTTTGTTTTTATTTATTTATTCATTTATTTCTTGAGACAAGGTCTCACTATATTGCTGAATGTTTTTGAACTCTCGGCCTTAAGTGATTTTCCTGCCTCGCCTCCCAAAGTGCTAGAGTTGTAGGCATGAGCCATTACACCCAGCTCATATTTTCTAAAGAAACATAAATTATGCAAAGCATTGTTGACTTTCACTAGTGTTGTTTTTAGCGATATGCAAATAAATGCACTTGCGTAGGACAAAAATTCCTGCACATACTAACTGATTACATAGAAACAACTGAGGTTAAAAAAGGTGGTGCATAGCAAAGTTGAGACCTCTATTTGGCATCCTCAAGGGCCCCTTCCTTATTGATTCCCCAGGATTACGAGGATATCTGCTGACATTACCAACTTACTTTGCAACCTGAAGCTCATCCTGCATGCGTTGTCCATCGGGCCTTTGCTCCCCACAGCCTCTCCCTTTCCCCCCCGCCCCCATGTAGGACTCTCTCTTCCCTTCTCCAAGTCTAGCTTTGCCCTTTATGCTGAGATTCAGCTCACTAAAGTCTATTTGGCACTGATCCTGTGCCATGTGCTATATGAGTCCCTGGGACTCAATAGTGAAGAGGACATTGTATCTGCTATCAACATGTTGCCATTTTGGTGTGGTGCTGTGATGGGGCAAAAACATGGGCTACGGGGCATCTTATACAGAACAGACTTGCTGGCAGAGATGGCATCTGCAGTGAGCCTAGAGAATGCCTCGGAGTTAACCAGGTAAGCAGGGATGGAATGGTCAGAGTAGAGAAGAAAGTTCCAGGTTGAGGAGAGGGTAGGGCAATGGTTCAGTACTGCTACATACATATTTCATGTTATTAAACTTGTGGTTTTTGATAGTTTATGGGTCTATTTTAGTTAATATTAATTATTACTGGAATCAACCCCACTTTTCCTAAAGCCCTAGGATTATTTTTTAAGCACATGGGATGTTACATAAATTTGAAAATGATAGAATATACTATTTTCATCTCTATTTCAAAATCTTTGATGGGGAAGCATAATATAATTCCCTACTTCTCTGAATAATTTAATGGATACTCAGGATTTTGTCCAGTAGAGGGATTCCCAAAGAGTCCCCAGGATTTAATGGACCCCCCCAGAAAAATAGAACTATTCAAATAGATTGGGAAATCTTGCCTTCTCTATTGCCCTCTTATAGCTCTACCAATATATTGGCTATTAAACGTTTATAAGAGTTCTACAATAAAAATCTTGTTTAATTTTGTTTAAACCAGAGTTTTCTACTTTTATTTTGCTTTGTGACCCTCTTTCTCCTTTTTGGACAGTTCCATTATTATTTCAAGAAACTACTGATTCATGGAGTACAGTTTGATACTGATCTGATTTGATACTGACAAATTCCCTTAAAAACAACATCCTTTCTGTTATTGTTGCTATTTAATGAGTACTTGAAATATGCCAAGCACTTTGTTAAGTGCTTTATTAAAATGATTTTATTTAATCCTCACTGTGACTCTATGATGTATCACTGTAATCTTCACTTTACAGTTGAGAAAAATGAGGCCTTTAGAAATTAAGAAACCTTCCTAAAGTCAAACCACCAGTAAGTGGCAGAGTTGGGATTCAACAATTTCTGTCTGACTCTAGAGACGTGAACTCCTCTTCTTGCCTGGGCTGTAGAAAAGTCCTTCTTGATGGTGTTTAAATCTATCTTTGGACCAGACTTTTAAAGGGTAGAACAGTCATATTATGGAGGGCTGTGAGGAGCAAGGAGCAGAGGAAAAGGTAACTCAGGGTAGAAAAAACAGGGGCCACTTGCACATTGCTTCCTCCCACCTGGCACTTCTCTCTTTGGTATTGCATGGTCTCTTAAAATAAGCCTCAGTTTCCTCATCTGATTAATGGACATATTGATACATCTCAGGATTGTGGTAAGGCTTGAAGTTAAAATCTGCAAGGTGCTTATAGTACAAGGCTTCAGCATGCTGATCTGAGGTACTAGTGCCTGTCACATGTAAGACACTAAGTAATGCTGATTGTATGACCTTGGACAAGTTTCTAAACCTCTCCATGTCTTTAGTTTCTTCACAGGTATTACGGGGATAATAATGTTACCTACATCATGGTGGTCACTGTGAATATATGACAAGTTAACACTTGGGGCACATAGTAAGCACTGAATGGGTTTGCCATTTTTATTATTTACCTACACATGGCTAACACTATGGAGCAGCTTCAGAGAACACACCTGGAACCCTGTCACCAGAATGAATGGCACCACACTTTCCAACTCCAAAGATTCTATTGTCTGCAAGTACACTATCACTCTTTCATCCACACAGTTGTCATATGCTTCAAAAATATAGCTAGACTATAGGTGCTAGTAACTGTTGAGCAAAGTTCCTTAAAATTTAAGGGAGGATGATTTTGTAAAGAATACTTAATTGCTCTTTTTAGTGAATATTGATTTGGCTTGACCATAGATGGCCTGTGAAGTTGTATAAATGGCCTGCTACCACTGCCACAGTTGCTTTCTACATTGCCCAACCAAAAGAGAATGAAGAAACAATCTAACTGCTTCACCATCTCTGCCCTCATCACAGGTAATTCCTAAGCCCATGACATATACACTGTTGTGCTATGGCATGGCACCACATCATGAATTCTCATCAGGGTAAGGAAACACTATCAAGCTTCCCATCAACTATCAACACAGCACTATCTTCCTAAATTTCCATACAGGTGAGTGCCCCCCAAAATAAAGGCATTTTGGAATGATGTTGAAGCATTTACACTGGGAAACTGAAATCATTGCATTTAACTGGGTGTACGACAATGGGGTTTACTAATTAATTGCCTTGGTTATTAGAAAATCTTATTTGCTTTAACTCACACTGAAACATTTCTAAACAATATATTGCACTTATTTTATAAAATAAAAATAACACTAATTCAAAGAGAATAATTTGTAAAACATGGAAAAATATAAAGAAAATTTCTTCTTCTTTTTTTTTTTTTTTTGATATGGAGTCTCGCTCTGTTGCCCAGGCTGGAATGCAGTGGCCTGATATCGGCTCACTGCAACCTCTGCCTTCCGGGTTCACGCCATTCTCCTGCCTCGGCCTCCTGAGTAGCTGGGACTATAAGCGCCCGCCACCACGCCTGGCTAACTTTTTGTATTTCTAGTAGAGACGGGGTTTCACCGTGTTAGCCAGGATGGTCTCGACCTCCTGACCTCGTGATTCGCCCGCCTTGGCCTCCCAAAGTGCTGGGATTACAGGCATGAACCACCGCACATGGCCAAGAAAATTTCAAGGGTCTGAATATTGGTGTCTCTCTCAAATTCATATGTTGAAACCCAAGGCGACAGTAGTAACAGGTGTGGACTTTTGGAAGGTGATTAGGTCATAAGGGCGCTGACCTTAGAAAGAAGTACCAGAGAGCTAAGTGGCCCCTTCCAACATGTGAGGATACAGCTAGAATGTGCCATTTATGAGGACTGGGCCCTCATGAGATACCAAATCTGCTGATACTTTGATCTTGGGCCTTCCAGTCTCCAGAACTGTGAGAAATAGATGCTAAATGTTTAAAAGCCATCCAGTCTATGATATTTTGTTATATCAGTCCAAACGGACTAACACAAAAATAAAAATCATGCATAAGCATCCAACTTTCTGTTAAAACCCTGTCAATGCTTCAGCCTTTTCAATACACATATATAACCATATACCTATATATATATTTCACAAAATTAGAATTCTAGTGTGTATACTGCTTGATAACCTGCTTTTAAAGTGTTGACATTATATCATGAGCATTTTCCCATCATTAAGTATTTTTCTTTTCTTTTTTTTTTGTTTTTTTGTTTTTGTTTTTGTTTTTTTTTTTTTGTTTTGAGACTGAGTCTGCTCTGTAGCCCTGGCTGGAGTGCAGTAGCACGATCTCGGCTCACTGCAAGGTCCGCCCCCGGGTTCACGCCATTCTCCTGCCTCAGCCTCCCAAGTAGTTGGGATTACAGGCCCCTGCCACCACGCCTGGCTAATTTTTTGTATTTTTAGTAGAGACGGGGTTTCACTGTGTTAGCCAGGATGGTCTCGATCTCCTGACCTCGTGATCCGCCTGCCTCCACCTCCCAAAGTGATCATTAAGTATTTTTCCAAAATATTTTAATGGCTAAATCATGTTCCATTATGTGCATACACAAAAATTTATTGCAAAACTTTCCTATTGCTAGACTTTTATGTTATTACCAAAATTTTAGCATCACAAATAACTGTGATAAATTGCCTTGTACATATCTTTTAATACCTGTTTCTGCTCGTGAACTTAACATTCCAGGAGTAGAATTATAGGTTAATATAGGATATGTGCATTATAAATACAGCTGGCCTTATGTGGGGCTATAGTTTGACTGTATAATGAAAAGTAAAAAGTAAAAAGTAAAAAATCCCCCAATTCTCTAACATGCAAGTACTTTAATAAACTAGACCGTGAGCTACCTTTTCAGCTTTATGCCTAAACTTTCTCACCATCCCCTTTCCTCCTGCCTTTTTCCTCACACTTTTCCCAAATGGTACTAGGGCCCCAGGCATGGGAGCACTTGCTATTGTTTTTAAAGGACTTTTTTTTCTAATTGCCAAATAATAATTGTATATACAATTATTGTAATATAACTAATATTTATATTATAATTATATAATATAAACGTAATATTTATTTATTATAATTGTAATATTTATTGTAGTAAATGTATAATAAATGTAACATGTATTCAATGATTATTTGGGAACAATGTGATGTTTTGATACATGGTTTCAATGTGGAATGATTAAATTTGGCTAATTAACAAATCCATAACCTCACATACCTATCATTTTTTGTGATGCAAACATTTAAAATCTACTCTTTTTAGCAATTTTGAAATATACAAAGCATTATTATTTATTATAGTCACCATTCTGTGCAATAGATCACTAAAGCTTATTTCTCCTAACTGAAACTTTGGATCCTTTGATCAATACGTGAGCTCAACATTTTTAGATTCCACATATAGGTGAGATCATGTGGTATTGATCTTTCTGTGCTTAGTCTTAGTGAATTGAAATCAGTATTTTGAAGAGATACCTGCACTCCCATGTTTAATGAGCACTGTTCACAATAGTTAAGATATGGAAGCAACCTAAGTGTCCATCATCAGATGGGTAGATTAAAAAAATAGGGCACATACACACAAAAGAATCCTATTCAGCCTTAAATGGGTTAAAATCTATCATCTGCAACAAGATGGACGAACCTGGAAGATATTATGCTAAGTGAAATAAGCCAACCACTTGATATCTTGAATTATTACTGAGTTTTAACAGAACTGAGTCTCTGTTCCTTCTACTCTCTCCACCTAGAGTACCCTTTTCAGGCTATCGAGTGCCTACCTCTTCCGCAAATCCCATCTACTTTTGAACGAATTGCTTCATTTCTTTGTGCCTCAGTTTTCACCCTCATCAAATGGATGTAAGATGCTACTTGCCTTCAAATATTGTTTGAGGTTCAATAAGTTAATATTCATAAAGGGCTTAAAATAAGGCTTGCTCCATGGTGAAACCCCATCTCTACTAAAAATATAAAAATTAGCCGGGCATGGTGGTGAGCACCTGTAATCCTAGCTACTTGGGAGGCTGAAGCAGGAGAATCGCTTGAACCTGGGAGGCGGAGGTGGCAGTGAGCCAAGGTCGTGCCACTGCACTCCAGCCTGGTGACAGAGTAAGACTCCATCTCAAAATAATAATAATAATAATAATAATAATAATAAAATAAAAAAAAATAAGGCTTGCCTAAACTCTAAAAGTGCCCAACAAATGTTAGTTGTTTAATATTATTGTTACCTGACATACTATCTCATCTCTGTTGCTCAATCAATTTATACATAATTCCATTTACTCTTTTCAACTTCCCACTCTAGGATTTCATGAATTGATTGCGGAGGTAAAAATCTGGAAGAGACCTCAGATATCATCTATAGCCATGTTCACCGAAGTATAATCTGCCTGTATCAGAATCACCTGGGGAGCTTGTTAAAAATGCAGATGCCTGAGCCCTACCCCCATTCAACTGATCCAAAATCACAGGTGTTGGAACCTAGGAAAATGCAGTTTTCACAAGCTCCCAGGTGATTATTAAACACAATAAAGTTTGGGAATTCACAGTCTAAATCTCTAGGTCTGCAGACGAGAGAACAAGGCCATGAAAGGTTAGGTAATTCTACTTAGATGAAAGTGAGAAAAAAAAAAAGCCCATCTAGTTTGTGAAATGAAAGAATTGCCATATCTCACATCACTAGTGAAACACAAATGATTTCAAGGATGCTTCAGTGATGCTGTGGTCCCAAGCTTTTGTGCTGATATAAAGGAAGAACATGAGCTCAGATCAGGCTTAAAATGTGATTCCAGATCTGTTGGCAGGAAAATTGATCAAAGTTCGACCTAATTGTGGTCTCTCATTTATGGTCAAAATGTGAATCCCAGTGAAGAATCGATCTCAGTCACTGAACAGTGAGGGACACTACTGTAAACACACATCTATACCCTGCAGGACAAAGCAGCTTGCTCCTAATAAAGACATTTCTATTTTGTCTTGCCCATTTAATTTGACATTTGTCTTTTGGCAGAAGACGCATTATTGAGGCAAGGAACAGAGATGATACCACTTTCCTTTTGGAACCACATGAAGAAATCTTATTTTATTTTATTTTAAGGGTAAGCGGATATGTGAGTAGAGGGAAGAGTTCCTGTATAATTATTTCTGAGATGCATGTTTCCATCTGAGGAAAAGCCATACAAAAAAATGAAGTCCATTTTTAATTAATCAGACTATTCATTTTATTCAAGGACTACATCTATTTTTAAAAATGAACATAGATGATTCTGAAGTCAAACACAATAGTGGTATCAGACTACCACACCCACTGATTAAATCATGTTATTGGAACAGAGCTCCAATTTTAAATAAAATTAAGACTTCTAAAAAAGATAATGATACTATATTTCCTGGTAAAGCACATGATATACTTCGTGAATGAAAAAAGAAAAAAAATTATCCACAATTGTTGTTTGGAAAAATAAGAAATTGTAGTGTCTATAGGAAATTGCTGTTGCTATAGTTTTGTTTGTTTGTTTTTGAGATGGGGTTTTGTTCTGTCACACAGGCTGGAGCACAGTGACACAATCATAGCTCACTGTAGCCTCAATCTCCTGAGCTCAAGTGAGCCTCCCACCTCAGCCTTCTGAGTAGCTGGGGCTACAGGCATGTGCCACCAGGCCTGACTAATTTTTTAATTTTTTTTTTTTTTTTTTTTTTTGCAGAGACAGGGTCTCTCTATGTTGTCCAGGCTAGTCTCATACTCCTGGGCTCAAGTGATCCTCCCAGCTCAGCCTCCCAAAGTGCTGGGATTATAGGCATGAGCCACCATGCCTAACTGTTACTATGTTTTTATTGTTGCTATAGTACTATTACTCAAGAGAAAAATAAATTATTCAAGTGTACACAGTGCAAATGGGCCCACTGTCTCAGGATGGTTGTGTTGTGTCTTGACTTATACTGCCCTTGCATCTTAGTGGGACAGCTGCTTGAGAGGGTGTGTTATACACAAAAACACAGCATGGGCTTGGCCAGTTGTCTGCAATGTGGAGAGAATGCATACCAGAAATAGTACTTTATCCACTTTCCCTTTTACTCATGAGTTCGAGGCAGAATCATATTGCCTTTTGGCAGTCTGTCCTCAAAACCAGAAGTGTACAAAAGCAACCTGGATCATAAAAGAGTGACCATTAAGGTAAAGGCAAAAAGATATTGGCAAAAAAATAAAAATAAAAACCTAAAGAGTGACCATAATATTCTGATCATCCAAAGGTTTGCATCTTGGGGTACACAACATTTTAGGGATCATCAAGAACATCCCTTCACTTCTGCATCTCCCTGCTTCAGTCTCCACCATCTCCATCACACCACCTCCTCAGCCACATCAGCGCATTCTCTCTTACTGACAGACTCTGTAGGAACTGGTTTCTGTTGACCTTGGCTTTGAAATGTTGTTTACATGGCCAAAAGCCTGGAATAGCCAAACATCTTGCCTCTGTTTCCTCAGAATTTCAAAACTCCATCTTAATCTTAAAGATCTCAAAGATTTTGTGGCTGATATCCAGTTTTCACTCAGTTGCAAAATTCATTCCACCCACTTCCATAGGAAAAGGCTGTTGGATTACGGACTTCTGGCACACTGGAAAATCTTCTAACATCAAACTGTACATTTCCCTGTCTGGTATAGTTCTCAGGCAACTTGTCCATCTGTAGCTATAATAGATGAGGATAGGCCGGGCGCGGTGGCTCAAGCCTGTAATCCCAGCACTTTGGGAGGCCGAGACGGGCGGATCACGAGGTCAGGAGATCGAGACCATCCTGGCTAACACGGTGAAACCCCGTCTCTAATAAAAAAATACAAAAAAAAAACTAGCCGGGCGAGGTGGCGGGTGCCTGTAGTCCCAGCTACTCGGGAGGCTGAGGCAGGAGAATGGCGTGAACCCGGGAGGCGGAGCTTGCAGTGAGCCGAGATCTGGCCATTGCACTCCAGCCTGGATAACACAGCAAGACTCCGTCTCAAAAAAAAAAAAAAAAATAGATGAGGATAATTTCATCAAAGTATGGACCTTCTCCATTTCTTACATTCCTTGCACAATAATCACAAAGCGTATTCTGTTCTACATTTTCACCTAATCCAAAAACTTTATCCTATATTGGATGAAAGTGTTTATACTGGAGCCAGGACAAATAACATGCAGACACTAAACTTTTTTTTTTAAACCCATGTGATGCATATGTTATTATCTGCGAGCTGTGATTTAAAAACAAAATCAGAAACTGGCTCTGTCATCACTGGTTCAGTCCCAACCAATGCTTAGGATGGTGAGATTTCTATATTTTACATTCCCGTCTATGCATTTCAGTATTAGATTTATTTAGGAAAAAAGACCTAATAGGAGCTCTCACAGTTGGCTAGTTTTTCACAATGACTCACTACTGTTTTTGCTGTGCTGGAAATAGAACATTCTCATCTACTCTCCCTATGTGAATAAAATTGCTTTGAATCTGTCAAGGATTCTTGTGACTGTAATCCATTCTCTTAATTTATCAAAATAATTTTCAATTTTAATTTTTTCCAATCACTTTTTGGTGTTATCCAGCTTAACAAGCATTTTATTCTGGCATTAAAGTCATGTATACAATGTAAAACTATTCTAGGACAAATTCTAGAAATATATTTAATATGCTAAAACTGGCAATGCACTGACAATAATTTTCTCTTTTAGTCATCCCAATCAGCCATTCCCTCCTGATTATTTTACTAGTTTTATATCACCAAGTTACATAAGAAAGAAAAATTGTCAAAATGTGTGTCCTTTGCTTTTGACTTTTGTATCAGATTATGCTTACTATAGGGGTCAATTAGATTAACTTGATTAAGAGTCAGATGATATTTATTGACATTTGTCATTGATATGCCAATAACATCTGTAGCAATATTCTAAATGCTAATAAATTGATGTCTTGGTGGAAAGTACCTACTTTGTAGATTGTTTATTTAAAAATCCTAGGAAATGTATTTGTCTGTAATATCATTGTCATGTGACATGGCCACATTTTAAAAGTATTTCATTATTTATTTAATGGCTATATACTTAATTTGAAAACAAAATTAAAATAATAAAAATGAAGAGAAAGGAGTGGTGTCTCAAACACTTAACAATAAGACATAAAATGTTCTTGATAAGTAAACATTTTAAATGACAATTCCAATCCTTTGAAATGTTATCTAATGTATTATATGTTAGAGGCCTCTATTCTATTAAAAGAGCATCAGTACTTGAATTATAAATAAAAAATTTAGAAATAATTTAATTTACTTTAAAATAATAAATAATATTTGAAGAAAAAAACTACAGCAATTTATTTTTTATGAAAGGAGTATTTGTAGTTACTTTATCATACACCTTTTTTTCAGTAAAAGGGGAATTAAACTATTACAGGACACCTTGTTAAGTAATTATATAGCAACATCACTGTGCAATTAAATAGCCATCAGTCCCTGCAGCTGAGAAATTTCAGGTAATTATTCAAAGATAATTTAATAGGAGAATTACTGTATTCAAGCAAGCATTAGCTAGTAATCTACCTCAATTAAAGCATCCAATTAATTTCAGAACCTTGATAACAGTTGCCTTTGGCAAAACTATCCTTTCCCCTCATTTGATCCTACATATACAATATTCCTTAAACACTGTATAAAGTGAATTTGCTTCTCCTAAAAGTATAGTCTATTAATAATAGTATCCTGAGAAATTAAACAAATGCAAGTATAAAAAATATTGCTTTCCGCCCCCCTCCACCCCACAATTTGTACCTTCTATCCAGACTATTACGCAGAAACTGATCAAGGCTGATTTGGAAACCGGAGCATCAACTTTCTCAATTTTCATTGTAAACAGCAGAAAACATCTTAGTAATGAACATTTCCACAAGGGGCTTTTGTTTTTAGATTGATTTGTTCATTGGACAAAGTATCGTAGGGAAATGTGCCCCTACGAAGTTGGTGGTGATTGTGATGATGGAGCTAACAACATGTTTGCAGAAACTCTTCTGAATGGGATTTCGCTGATCCTGCTTTCACCTGATCTTCGTGCTCAATAGAAAAAGCGTAAGCTTTGGAATCAGGTGGGTTTTGAAAATGCAGAGAAGAAATTGTTTTTTTTGTTGTTGTTGTTCGGGGGACTGCTAATCTTGCTGAACCTTAAGTCTTATGAAGGATAGAATTTTCTTAAGTCAGTATTTTGAAAGCTGTTTGCTATTCGAAAGCTGTTTGTCTAGCTTTCAAACTGTCCCTTAATAGCCATCGTGGCCTTGACTGACAGCTCTGCCAGTTTCTTTGGGTAGGTCACTCAGCCTTTTCAGGGGGTGGACATGGAGGCTCTTCTAAGAGGCGATTTTCAACCCAATAGCAAGTGTCCTCCTCACTGGGGATCTCACACTCTGGGTCATCCACTTACGGTAGTATCTTGAACTCACTTGCCTCAAGACTGAATTAAAGGTAGCATAAGGCTGATGACAATGGGGAAAAGTACATGGGTTTGGCTGTGTGTCTTGTCAGATGATTACAAGTGCCAAAAACACATACATGGTTTGTCTCTGGACATCACTTTAAAGCTCATGGAACTCTCACAGCAGCTGTGGAAAATGGATAAGAAAAGACTGTGCAGATGTCCACAGATGACTCAGGGATATTGCAGGCTCATCTCCCCTTCTTCTCATTCAGCGGCACACTTTGTCTTTCTAACTACCTTGGCTGCCTTTCTACCTTTAGCTCCATTTGGAAAATGACCCCATCTGGGTTGTTTACTCTGGTTCTCACCTATCATTTTCTGAGGACCCTGTTTCTAGTATTTCCCCTGGTGGGCAACACAGTACGGCTATAGGCAATAAGTCCCCAGTGCAGCTCAGGATTCTGGGACTACCCACTAACCCAACCCAAGCCTCATTTTTCAGAGATGGGGGACAGAAATGGTCGTCAGAGGTAATGGGACTGGAAACCTGTTACTCAGGACATGGATTAGGGTGAGGTGGGTGAGGCTGAGTCTTGTAAGCGATGGGTCAAATCCTGTCTGTTTTATGTATATGTATACATTGATATTGTTGCCTTAAGTGCATTTAGTTTTTGACCACTAGAATAGATAAATACGTGCAGTCACTCCACTCCTAGTCTTTAGTTCCTAAAATTTCTAAGAAATCCATGGTTTATGTTTTCCCCACTACATGTGTAATCACATCTTTCCACTTTGGTCGATTGACTTTTCTTTCTTTTTCTTTCTCTTTTCTTTTCTTTTTCTTTCTTTCTTTCTTCTTTATTTTTCTCTCTCTCTCTTTCTTCTTTTTTTTTTTTACTTTAAGTTCTGGGATACATGTGCAGAACTGCAGGTTTCTAACATAGGTATACATGTGCCATGGTGGTTTGCTGAACCGATCAACCTATTATCTAGGTTTTAAGCCCCACATGCATTATGTATTTGTCCTAATGCTCTCCCTCCCCTTGACTCCCACTCCCCGACAGGCCCTGGTGTGTGATGTTCCCCTCCCTGTGTCCATGTGTTCTTATTGTTCAACTCCCACTTATGAGTGAGAACATGTGGTGTTTGGTTTTCTGTTGCTGTGTTAGTTTGCTGAGAATGATGGCTTCCAGCTTCATCCATGTCCCTGCAAAGGACATGAACTCATTCTTTTTTATGGCTGCATAGTATTCCATGGTGTAGATGTGCCACATTTTCTTTAACCAGTCTGTCATTGATGGGCATTTGGGTTGGTCCCAAGTCTTTGCTATTGTAAATACTGCTGCAATAAGCATACGTGTGCATGTATCTTTATAGTAGCATGATTTATAATCCTTTGGGTATATACCCAGTAGTGGGATTGCTGAGTCAAATGGTATTTCTGGTTCTAGATCCTTGAGGAATTGCCACACTGTCTTCCACAATGGTTGAACGAATTTACACTCCCACCAACAGTGTAAAAGCATTCGTATTTCTCCACATCCTCTCCAGCATCAGTTGTTTCCGGACTTTTTAATAACTGCCATTCTAACTGGCAGG
This sequence comes from Macaca fascicularis, assembly GCF_037993035.2. Lineage (NCBI taxonomy): Eukaryota > Metazoa > Chordata > Mammalia > Primates > Cercopithecidae > Macaca > Macaca fascicularis. The sequence continues at coordinate 93,315,801 of NC_088376.1, read as the reverse complement.
AGAGAGTATCTCATTATGGTTTTGATTTTCATTTCTCTAATGCTCTGGTCGATTTTCTAGGAGCTAAAGAACAAGCCACTTTTCTACTGCAAATGATAGTATCTGTGCTATAAAGAGCAAACAGCTTTCAAAGTGCTAACTTATTTTAGGGTAGTTACATCATTTATAAGACTTAACATATTTTAACATAATTGTAGGTTTTGGAAATTCATATGAGAGTTTTTTTTGTTTGTTTTTTTGTTTTTTGTTTTTTTTTAATCATTCACATGATTTCCCCTTAATTTCAACTGATTTCAAACCCAACTTTGAACTTGCACCTTCCCAGTGAACACTGAGAGTTGAGTTTAGCAACTGTTTGGACTGGCCATGTAACAGGTAAGATGACACACCCAGGGCATCCCTAATACATCGGGTACATACCAGGCTCAAAGCATATCGATGACACGAATGACTCCCTTCCTTTTCTCCAGTGCCAGGCTCTTCCCTCTATGTATCTTGGATGGTCCGATAGTGTGCAGTGATACTGTTAACTCAGGAAACTTGTATTAACCACTGGACCAACCCAGTATTTTCCTGTTACATTGATATTAACCAACCGAAAAGGCTAGCCTTTCTAAAGCATACAAACAGGCAAACAGAAATGCCAATTTCAGTGTTTTATTTCTTAGTCCGTCTGGACTGGAAAGAATTAAAGAACTGAAAAAAAAAATCAAAAAGAAAATTAAATAAACTACCAAAGAGAAATTAATGATGTTCCCTCCCACAAAGGAGTTTATTAGCATAAATATATTGATGAGGTCCAAGACACAACTTGTAAGACATTTGAAGTTACACAGGCATCATTAGTTAATAAGCAATATTTACTATCTAGAGTTGTGATCCTGTTAACATACAGAGTCGAATTACACCTCCATCAAACCCCTAATCACCAGTGCATTCCCAGCACACACAATCCAAATGATCAAAGAAGGTAACGATTTCTCCAAAATAACCACAAAATGCCCAAAGTATTTAATTCACTCTATCTCACACCTCTTGCTATTCTAATTATCATTGCTTTTGGAGTTAAGTTACCCGTAATTTTCTTTTAGAACTACAAATGGTATACTTTGCTTTTCCTTAGCTTGTCATGTCATAGAACTCTGTTATTAACCACATTTTGGAAAAATCCCTTAGAAGATTTAATAAGAAATTATAAAACCCTAGTGGATTTTCTACTGCTGCAAACACTCTGCATCCCCTAAATAAAGAAGCCCATAATTGATTAATAAAAAGCTAAGTAATTTTGGTATTAATATGATCCCCTGGGAAGCCCCCATAATCACAAGTAGCAGGCCAGTCACCGCATTGCTCAATTACACATCCCGGTAAATAATCTGCAAATCAACAAACCCTATAAGGGGATTTTCAGCATTTCCAATTTGTTAATCAATGATAAACGCCTCTCAAAGGTCAGACAAAGCCCAGTTGCTTTCATATTTTGAGGCTCCTGGTTTGTTAAAAAGCTTTAAAACAGAGTTATCAAAATTGTTTTATATTTAAAATGATTACACCTAACACATTAGTGCTATAAGCATATACCCACAATACAATGCTATATGACTATCTATATAAAAATATATTTATACAATTTTCAATTTGCAGGGCCATCCAGGTAGCATGGCATGGTACTGAAACACTATGTCTTCTTTCTGACCTGTAGGAATATATCTGTGATTTAATGTGCTGGCCCACTGGAGGCCCTGGGTGAATATGAGGCCTGGGTCAGGGGCCCACTGTCTTCTTCCTTTCCCACTGAGCTTAGTTGTATTTAGCACCGGTGGTGCAAAATGAAAAGACCCAGTCTCTGCTCCCTTTGAGTTGCTCTTGTTAAAAACTTTAAGAAAAGATGCATTACAATTACCTAGAGGAACACAACTCTGTGCTTAGACCATTCATACCTTCGAAAGTGCTCTTTTCTAAATCACACTTTTTTCTGTTAAATCTAAGTTCTCTTAGCGATTCTGCCTTTTATAATTTTTAAAGTTTATTGTCACTCTCTATAACCCTACTTTTTTTGTTGTTAAGTAGCACTAATTTCTTCAGTCAGCCATGGGCTGTTTTTATCCTCTGAAGTACTAAAATTGTCACATTCAGTGCTTCAAGCAAAAGTCAGTAAAGAGAAATAATGTAATCTGCACAATATTTTAAATGAAGAAATACATATGATTGATTTAATCACAGGTATAGTATAAAGCTCTCCTGTAAAGAAATATCACCACTTGCCTATCTCTTTACTAGATTTTGTAGCAGATACAAAGTGTAACAAATGGGCATTCATGTAATATTCTTAATATAAGAAGAGCTCTTATAATGCAATGAGAAAAAAAATTAACATGGCAAAAGGAAAATGAACCAAGGGCAAGAACAGGAAATTTCTAAAGAATAATTATAAGTGATCAATAATTACATGAAAGGAGTTTATCTTCAGTAGTAATCAGCAGAATACATATTCAGACAATAACAAGATACAATTTTCATCCATCAATATAGATTTTCAAATGATAGTAGTGATGGTGAGGAGGCTGGGAAATGAGTATTCTGTACTTCCAGTGAGAACATAACTTGATAGTATCTTTCTTGAGAGCAATTTTGCAATATGAATTAGAAGCCTTAACATTTCATACTTTTAACATAGTAATTTTACTCTTAGGAATTTACCTTAAGGAAAGTCCTTATCGTAAGAATGTACAGACATGGGGATATTTATGACAACCTTTTCATAATAGCAGGAGCTGAAAATAACCACAATGTCTGATAATAAGTTGACTAGTTTAGTATAATATAATTCACCCAAATGATGAAAACCATGTTCCATTAAAAATGATGTTGAAAGAATATTTAATGGCATAAATATTTTCTAAATGTGTTAAGGTAAAAAATATAGGTAAAGACCACTAAATATTTTGCCATTTAACATTCTTCTTGTTATAATTTTTAATGGTGACACATACTTATTCTACCTTATAGATGCCCCATGGCTAACATAACTTCTTTCCTGTTGTTTGACATCTATGTTTTATGATGAACATCCTGGAACACAGGCTTTTTACACATGTATCTGATGTCCCCTGGTTTATTTTTAACAGTTGGATTACAGGGTTAAAGGATAAAAATATTAATAAGAAATTTGATAGATATTATCAACATTTGCACACTATTTTTTAAAAAGATGGACAACTCCTGGGCTTCCCCACAGTATCTGTTACCCACCTTTTTGCTTAGGGAAAAAGAGGTAATATATTCTTTTTATTTATATTTACTTTATTACAGGCAAGGATGATCATATATATTATCATATTTTCATGTATTTTTTAACTGTTTATATTTTGTCTGTAAATTGCCTATTTGTTTTCTTTGTCTGAAATTTATTGGGATATTGAGCTTTTACTTATGACTTTGAAATTAATTTGTATATTAGGAATTTTGCCATTTATCCATCATAAAATTAAAATATTTCCCCTAGTTTTTTTTTCTGGTAAATATACATAATATAAAATTTGCCATATTCACCCTTTTAAATTTATTTTTAATTTACAAATAATAATTGTGTATATTTATGGGGTACAATGTGATGTTTTGATTTATATATACATTGTAGAAATATTCAATCAAGCTAATTAATATATTCATCACCTCACTAACTTATTATAGTCACCATTTTTAAGTGTACAGCTCAGTGGCATTAATTACATTCATGATGTGTTGTGTAACCATCACCATTACCTATTTCCAAAACTTTTTCATCACTCAGAACAGTAACTCTGTATCCATTAAACAATGAGTTTTCATTCTCTCCTCTCCCTAGTCCCTGGTAACTTCTAATTTACCTTCCATCTTGATGAACTTGCCTATTTTCAGTATTTCACATCCCTGTACTCATACAATATTTGTCCTTTTGTGTTTGATTTATTTAATTTAGCATAACATTTTTAAGATTCATTCATGTTCTAGCATGTATCAGAACGTCATTCCTGTTTATGACTGAATAATATTCCATTCCTTATATATATCACATTTTATTTATTCATTCATCTCTTGATGGATACTTGGATTGTACAACTTTTGACTATTGTGAATATCGCTGCTATCAACTTTTGTATACAAGTACCTGTTTAAGTCCCTGTTTTCAATTATTTTGGGTAAGTACCTAGGAGTGGAATTGCTGGGTTATATGGTAATTCTATGTTTAGCTTTTTAAGGAACTGTCAAACTTCTATTACTCTATAAGCCTTGTAAAATGCCACTAGCATCTAAAAGCAGAGACTTTTCTGTGTCTTTAGTATGATTCGCAGGATCATACTGTTCTTTTTAAAACAGAAAGATCTCAAATGAAAATTAGAACAGTCTCCTCAGTGTCTTTACTGAACTATTTGCTGAGTAGATTATAACTCTAAGTCACAATGAGATTGGTTTGCTGCTACTGTGGGCCTAAATATAGGTTCTATCCTTGGAATTAAATGATCTTTGGAGCCTAAATAATCCTTAGAGACTGCTGCCAATTTACTTATTTAGACAAAACCATATTGTATCTCATGGCAAACTAAACAGGGATGCTTCATTTTACTTTTGGTACTATAACACAGGCCTTGGTATTTAGTGATCATGGAGTATATGTAAATGAGCCAACACAGACCTATTTGAATTTAGTTCTTAAAGGTATTTATTTATTTGCATTTGAGGATACTTTTCAAAAGTTTCTTTTCTTGACTGCCCCAAAACTTTGACATAAAAAAAGTGAACCCATTTTTTCCTCACCAACCTTTGTGTGTCAATTGTTAATGTGGATTTGATGTGTTAAGAAAGTTTAAGTTAAAAAGAAATTTAGATCTATAACCTTACTACAGTAATTTCTTCACCTTAATGAAATCTAAGATTTTAAAAAAATTCTGCAGCTGTCAATGTACTGGATTTATTGTCAACGTATCAAATGGTGGAGCTATTGGGATGAAAGACCAAATGAGAAATTGATGTCTTACTAAAATGCTGAACACTAAGTGACCTCTGGGGTGCTGAGAATTCTTTTGGCTCAATAATATGTATGTAAAGCCCAGAAAACCCAAATAACAGCAAAAGAAACAGGGAGAGAAGAAGCAGTAGTTTGGGTCAGTGAGAGAGTATCTGTTTCTTTAGTGGTGTAATGAAAAGAACACCTGATATGGCTTTAGAAGACCAGCATAAGTTTGAATTCTGGTTTCAATTACTACTTGCGAGATCTTAGGCAAGTCGTTTTACTTTTCTGAGCCTCAGCTTCTCTTTTGTAAAACAGAGATTTTAAAAATCCCTAACACAGTTGTTGAAAAGGTCAAAGTGCTTTTCGTACTAAAAAGACCTATACCAGTGGTTTTCAAGTCAGGGTGATTTTTCATACCTGGCAATCTCTGGACATCTTTAGTTGTTACAACCAGGAGCGGGTAGACTACTAGCATCTATTGGGTAAAGCCAGAGATGCTGCTGAACATTCCATGATACACAGGCCAGCCCCTCACAACAAAGACTTATCTGGTCTAAAAAGTCAGTAGTTCTGAGGCTGAGCTACCAATGCCTTTGGCTTCACTGTTGCATTCTTTGTTAACCGTTCAGAATCTAATTAAGAGCTTTCTTCCTCAAGCAAACCTCGAGTAATGCAATCACAATAACTACTTCTCTAAGTGCACGGCTTCTTCTAGAGTGATAAACTCTAGAAAAAAATCAGTCTTCTCTAACCAACATGTACCAATCACATGTCTGTAAAGGAAGACTAGTAACTATGCCTTGAACATGCTAAACTCATGACACCTGACTTCTCAACTGTATCGCCTAAGAGCTCTATTTCACATGAAATGGTGAAGAGATGTAGGTACAATTGTGAGCCACCACCAACAGAATGAATAGGAGAACATTTTGGAAACTCATAGAAGTGGAACAGCTATTTGACTAGGCTGTTTAACAATATAGTTTTGTTTTTTCTATGTCTAAGTTTCTCCCTCTGAAAAATGGGACTTGGCAAGGGCAGTCACAGTCATAAAAAAGATGGAAGCTCTCTGCTGTTGCTATCAAGGGGACATCACGTTACCCTTTCCTGTCCAGGTGAAGAAGCATGAAAGAAAATGAGAATACATGTTTTGTCACATATCCTGAACATGTGACATCACTGCACATTTTCATAAACAAAACAGAAAATACACCATTTCCAAATTACTACTGAAAAGTCCAGTTAGTTTAATCAAAAGTGAAACAGTAATTTAATGTGGAAAAAAAAACTATTTATACAATGTGACTCGGACTGTGTCTAAACATATAAACCGGTCTGGCTGGTTAAACCCGCCAAGAAGTTGATGAATAGAAGTCATTAGAGGAGATGATGCTCTTTTAGTCTTTTAGAGATAAACCTTTAACCTAACTTTAAGTGAATCACAAAATTAGGTATCTTTCTAAAAGTTTTAAAGGCAATTGTGAACATTCAATTAATAAAAAGAGAAATGCCTTTATTTGCTTAGTGTACATGGATATGAAAAACAAGGAAAGGTGCACATGCTATTCAATAGACATATGATTAAATCCAGATAATTTAGTCAGAAATCCTACTTGAAGGGAAAGCTATTTATCCAAATGAAATCATCCCCTGTATTTGGTTGATGCAGAAAGTGCCTTAATTTTCCCTTACATACGAAAGAGGTAGATCTTGATGCTCAAATATATATATAATGTAAGCATTTTTACAGATTGTTATCAGATAAGGACTTGCAGCACATCTTTAAAGGCTCTTGGAAAGCAACTGAACTTGGATCATTCTTAGCTAACTTATCTAACACACTTCAAATACTTTAAAATAAAACTAATCCCTGCACTGGTGGGTTGAAAACTTTTCCTATCCCCAGGGCACTAAAATAATACCCTTTCGAACAGTAGGTGGAAGTATTTTAGGCGACAGCTCTCTAGTTATAACAAGGCAAGTCAATTTTTAGGAATTAGGGATGCTAATCACAGTATCTCAAGATGTGCATTGCTGGGGAGTGAAAGACAAGACCACAAACTGACATGACCGCAATGTGCTACGATCCCGAGAAAGAGATTTAAACGGGAGGGAGACTTGGCTTCATCCATCATAAAGGTCAAGATAATTGGCCACATACAGCAAAATCAACACCCCTAGCAGATAAGCCTAGAAACTCAGCTTCCTGCTGGGCTAAGTGGTGGCAAGCCCAGGTGGAGGAGGAGAAGGTCTGAAAATATGCATGTAAGAATCCAAGGCACTGTAATGACACCATCAAATTTAGCATTAAATATATTTTACAATCAATTGAGATACTGTAAGTTGCCCTCAAACATGCAAGAAATGCTTTTGGGGTTTTACCAGATGGTATACTCTTTCATGTTTATGCTGCTCTAGTGTTTTTGGACTGTAAAAACTCTCAACATTATAGATGTACTTGTGTTAACCAATGAATCTATAATAAATGCAATTTATGGTTTGATGCTATTACTAAAATATGACTATATGTAAATTCAACTTCTCTTAAATGTTCCAATTAATCTCAAAACCCTAAGCTAAGACAAGCATTGACAAAAATAAAGGTGTCAGAAAATTCGCATAACGGTGAAATAACTGAGTGAAAAAGTTGCCAAGTAGACTGAGTTTGCATATCTAGTAGGAGCCTATTGCAGAAATTATCAAAGGCATATATGTATTTTGAAATGGGAAGTCCATGATGGCAAAGTTTGTATCAACACACAGTGATACATAGGGCTAACTTCATGGGTGTGTAATCTGTGCAGCTGCATAGGCCCCATATTTGATGTTTTGTTGTTGCCATCTTGAAACTCTTAGTAATTTTTTAATAAACAAAGATACCTGCATTTGCATTTTGCCCAGGAACCCACAAAGTATGTAGCCAATCATAATTGTATGAACAAATTCATCCCCACAGAAGTCCTGCTGTCTTAGACTTTTTGGTAAGGCTCCTCATAAGAAATGTCATCGTCAAGGCAGAACTTAAATGGAACAGGAGGCTGCTTCAGTGAGCAGGGAAAGCATTTTGGGAAAGCTAAAAATGTAAAAGACAAAAAAAACAGTTCTAGATTTTGAAGAAATGATTGAGTCTTTCCACTCCCAGAAAGTTGAGTTAAAATCTTCATGTAGAAAGCAGCTCTTTGATTGCTAAACAGAAGTCACTAGGAGGAAAAAAAATCCAATGTCTGAACCATAGGACATTGAGAAGCAAATTAATTTGAGTTCTTTTCTGAAGTTCATTTGAAAGGACTAACTGGAACAGTTTCAAAGAAAACAGTTAAAGGGCTGCTTACGAATGCTCAAGTTGGTCCTAATTAGCACTCAGAGTAGGTTTGTCATAGTGTTCCCAAGAGTAAGTAGAAGCATAAAACTATGCTCAAGTATTAGCAGTGATTTAAAAGTATGCCAGTGGGTGGGAGTGGATAAGATTATTTACTTTATAAAATGGAAGAGTTAAGCATGGAGGAAGCACTTGCAAGAGAAAAAGTGGGCATTTTTGAGGAAAGTAAGGAAGAAATAATTAAATACTAAAAAGAGTACTATAGCATACAAAATGCTCAAAGGAGTTAGTGAGGACTTACTACATGGGCACTAATGAACACTAATATGCTCTCCAGGATTTGAGGTCTAAGGCTATTAGTGTATTAAAAGTTCTCACGCTTGTTCACAATAGGTTATATCTGAGCAATCCTCCTTCTAGGAAGTTAAACTGTCCTCAGATGCAGAATAATAACTAATGCATGTATAGTGCACCATAATTTACATACATGATCCTTACATAAAAGATGTATTATGCTTATAACATCCTTGTAATGTGCATAGTATAATGCCACTTGACAGATGAAATAATGAGGCTCAGATAATGAAAGTGAATTTTCTAAGAACACAAAACAGGAGGTAATAGTCATCTAATTCCTAGACCTGTGCTTTTACCACCATAAATGTGAATGACATGTAATAAGTTCAAATGTTAAAACATCATCAACAACAATAATAATGACCACAGGGCCTCTTCTGAGCCCTGCTCACCTACCTTCCTTCCTTCCTCCCTCCCTCCCTTCTTCCTTTCCTTCCTTCCTTCTTCCTTTCCTTCCTTCCTTCTTCCTTTCCTTCCTTTTTTCCTTCCTTGTTTCCATTATTTCTTCTTCTCACCTACCTATTCAACATCCATCCATCCATCCGTCCATCCGTCCATCCATCCACCCATCCACCTATTCATATGTCCATGCATTATACAATCTTCTAGCTGAATTCTAGTTTCAAAAAAATTATAAGTGAACCCCCAAGTTTTCTCTACATCTGTCCTTAAAACAGTACTTCTTAGAAACGTCCCCTGGCAATATGTCCATTCATCAGATTGATCCTTTTTCTACTTATGCTTACCAGTGGATGGCAATTGGGGTAACTGAGTATGTGACAACAGTGGCTTTCATGTGACTTTCAAAAGGTATAACTGGTGTATCGGTGAGGCTGGTAGGCAACTGGCACTAAAATTGTTCAGTAAAAGAAAGTCGTATTTTGTAGCCATTTGCCTCTTCCCTTGCCCTTTCCTCCTCTGGTCTCTATTCCATCTCTTATTTGCTCTAATGAAACTTAACTTTTAATTAAGATGCTAAGAACTTCCAAAGGCCTTACATTTTAACAAGGAATTTTACAAAGGAAAAATAAAAGGAGAATGCCTACGGTGAAAAGAGGGAATCCTAAGAAAGGGGGACTAGCACTTTGGGTGACTGAGACGGGCATATCACCTGAGGTTGGGAGTTCGAGATCAGCCTGACCAACATGGAGAAACCCTATCTCTACTAAAAATATAAAATTAGCCAGGCGTGGTGGCACATGCATGTAATCCCAGCTACTCGGGAGGCTGAGGCAGGAGAATCGCTTGAACCCGGGAGGCGGAGGTTGCGGTGAGCTGAGATCACGCCATTGCACTCCAGCCTGGGCAACAAGAACGGGAACTCCATAAAAAAAAAAAAGAAAGAAAGAAAGAAAGAAAGAAAGAAAGAAAGAAAGAAAGAAAGGAAGGAAGGAAGGAAGGAAGGAAGGAAGGAAGGAAGGAAGGAAGGGAGAGAGAGAGAGGGAGAGAGAGAGAGAAGGAAGGAAGGAAGGAAGGAAGGAAGGAAGGAAGGAAGGAAGGAAGGAAGGAAGAGGGGAAAGTATCAGGGATTTCCCTATGAGAGAATTTCTACTCCAGTAGGGAAATACAGGAATACTGAAGAATTTTACTCTCCATTCCTAGTTTGGGGTTTCCAAGAACCTAAATTTACTACCAGTCTTCTCATCTCTTCACATCCAGCACTGATAACAGAATGACTAAACAAAGCCTTGGTATCTACATTAGACTATAATGAGTGCTCTAAACTGGAATGCAGTTGTCCCTTCACATTTGTGGGGGATTGGTTCCAGGACCCCCATCAGATACCAAAATCCATGGGTAATCATGTCCGTTGTATACAATGGCATAGTATTTGCATAGTCTATGCATATCCTCCTGTATACTTTAAATCATCTCTAAATTATTTATAATACCTAATACAATGCATATGCTATGTAAATGGTTGCTCTACTGTATTTTTTAAATTTTGTATTTTTTATTGTTGTATTATATATATAATTTAAGATATTTTCAGTCTGGTTGGTTGAATTTATGAATGCAGAACCAATGAACATGGAGGGCCAACAACACTTGGCTGAGGTCAGAAATGTGATACTAAGAGTTGCTGTCAACATCTGCATAAAAAACAATATTCTCCCTTCCTACACTGATTTTTGGTTGAAAATTTACATGAGAAATTTAGACAAGAAGACAAGAAATTCAGTTTTTTTCATCTCCTACTTTCTCATCCACCCACTACATTCTGGTTTTTGACCCAGTCACTGAAATCAGCCTTACCAAGGTCACTAACAATCTTGTTTCTGAAGCTATTAATCACTCCTTCCTGCTTGGAATACTTTCGTCCTTTGGCTTTCTTGACACTCTGTTTCTGATTGTCCACTTATCTCCTTGGCTACCCATTTCCTTTGCAGACTTTTCTTCCTTTGTCTGTCCCATATAGATTGGCATTCCCTAGGGGTTTCTCCTGGCCTTTGATCTCTTTCTCTTTATACTCTCCCGCTGGTGTCCTCACACATTACCACTGTTTCAGTTACTTTCTACATGCTGACAATTCCAAGAATTCCATCTGAGTCAGATTTTTTTTTTTTTTTTTTTTTTTTTTTACCAGGGCTTCAGACCTGTAGATATATACCTGCTGCATGGTTTGAATGTCTGTCCCCTCCAAATCTAATGTTGAAATGTGACCTCTAATATTGGAGGTGGGGCCCAGTGGAGGTACTGGATCATAGGAACACATCCCTAATGAATGGCTTTGTGCCATCCTCTTGGTAATGAATGAGTTCTCACTCTGAGTTCATGCAAAATCTCGTTGCTCAAAAAGTGTGGCGCTTCCCCCTTCACTCTTTTGCCATGTAACATTGCCTGCTCTCCTTTTGCCTTTCACCATGATTGAAGACTTCCTGAGACCCTCGCCAGAAGCAGATGCTGGAGCCATGCTTACATAGCCTGCAGAACCAGGAACTAACGAAACCTCTTTCCTTCATAAATTACCCAGCATCAGGTATTCCTTTATAGCAATGCATAATGGTCTAACACACCTGCCAAGTGGAAATTGATACTAGTTTATCTGAAACATCTCTCAATACAACATGCCTAAATCTGAATTGTTCTCCCTAAACGATTCAATCTCCTGTCTTCCCTGATCAAATGAATGGAAACACTACCAAGCCAGAAACTTGGGCTCTGCTGCCCACCCCACTACCCGAGTCTATTGCCGAATCCTGTAAATTCGATGTTCCAAATCTCCCTCCAGTCATAGGCTTCTTTCCAACCCTACTGCTAAAGTTTTGGTTCAGACCACTCTCATCTCTTACCTAGATTACAGTGTCACTGTCTTTTACCAAGCTTCTCTGCCTCTTGTCCTATTTACTCCATCATCCACATGACAGCCACTATGATGGTTCTTAGGTGTAAATTTGATCATGCTTTTTTCAACTGTTCACTGGTTCTCCAATGTGCTCACAAGGCTCTGGATAATTTCACTTCTGCTTACTTCCCTAGCCTAACCTCTCTGACTAACCCTGATCCTAATAGTTCAGCCATTCAGCGACATTGAATTTTTCTTGCACATTCTTCTCTTCACCATTCTCCCAGACATTGACATTCTAGTCCTTTTTTGTAAAAAAGAAAGTTTATTCCCTGAATAATTCTTTGTTTCTCTTCCTCTCTCCATTTAGACAGTACTTCCTCCTGAAAGTGTTTCTGACTTCCTCTCTCAGTGCCTCATCTTAGGCATAGGCATCTTTCCTCTGTGCCTGAATAGTCTCCATATTGCCAAGACATGTCACCTTGAAATGCAGTTGTATATTTACCAGTCTACAGCCCCACCAGACACTGCTATATGAGAAAAAAGATTTGTCTATTACAGTTCACCTTTGTGTCTTGATTAGTTAATGGAGAGACTGCAACAAAGTAGGTACTTACCAAATAGTTGTTGAAGGAATAAATAAGCTTGGTGGTTAAACCTGTTTTTAAAAGATTTATATTGTAAAGTTAATTTTTTTTTAGTGGAATATACTCAGTAAAAGTAGACCAATAAATAAACCCTCTGATTCAGTCAACTTTGGTTCTAAGGAACACTCATTCTCAAGCCTGAAGATTTGTATTTATTGATCATAAATTTAAAACAGTGCTAATATGGTTTGTGATATCTTCCTGAGAATTCTAACTACAGGTCAATAGGCCCATTAGAAACCATCAGGAGTGTCGAGAGCATCCTGGCTAACACGGTGAAACCCCGTCTTTACTAAAATTCTAAAAAATTAGCCGGGTGAGGTGGTGGGTACCTGTAGTCCCAGCTACTCAGGAGGCTGAGGCAGGAGAATGGTGTGAACCCGGGAGGCGGAGCTTGCAGTGAGCCGAGATCGCGCCACTGCACTCCAGCCTGGGTGACAGAGCGAGACTCTGTTTCAAAAAAAAAAAAAAAAACAAAAAAAACAAAAACAAAAAACCACATCAGGAGTGAGGGAGTGAGTAGTGCAGAAACAGGCACAGAGGGGACCAAGCATTCTGTAGGTCCATGCATGGCTGAAGCTTCTATTTCTATGGATATGTTTTGGCTTACTTAATCCCTTACCACCAATTTCACCATTGTTTCTTCACTTTTATAGCAGATTTAGTATGCCATGTAGACTCAGCCTCTTCTCTTTGTACCACCCTGCTCAAACCTCCTGTATCCTAACACTGGAGCTTAAAATACAGTTCAGCTTTATGATGGGTGGAGTGGCAGGGTCTTGGGTATGTTCAACTTGAGATTGCTGAGGATTGTGCTGTCTAATTTGGGTGGTGCTAGCCATATGGAACTATCATGAACTTGAAATATGACTAGTGGGACAGAGAAACGGAGTTTATTAATTCAAATTTAAATTTAAGAACTACATTTAATTTAAAAACGTCTAAATATCTTTGAAATAACTTGGATGTGTGTTCATTTGTTCAACTGTAAATTTTATGTAATCTAAACCAACTCTTCCTAATCAAAACTCAGCTCCCAAATTGAGATGTGCTAAAAGTATAGAATATACACCCGATTTTGAAGCCTTAGTAACAAAAAAAGAATGTATAATACCTTACTCAATTGTTTATGTTGGATACATGTTAAAATGATACTATTCTTGAATACACAGGGTTAAAGAAAGTATATTATCAAAATTAATTGTATCTGCTTCTTTTTACCTTTTTAATGCCACTATTAAAATATTTTTAAGTTACACATGTGGTTCTTATATTTCTTTTGGATTACATTGGCTTAGGGGCCAGGGAGTACCTAAGGTGAACTAGGGGCCTTTAACCCTTCCTGCTTCATCGCTTTGGAAAATAAACAAGACTAAAATTAATTACAACTCTACAATATTAGCTAACATTTACTGAATACCTACTAAGTGTCAGACACTGCTCTAAATTCTTTACAGGCAAACAATTTTCATAACAACTCTTTGATGGTATGATTTTTATTCTCATTTTAAAGATGAAGAAATGAGCCATAGAGTTGAAGAAGTGAGTAATTGGTAGAGCCAGGATTTAAACCCAGATAATATCTGATTTAGTAGTATTCACAACCAGTGAAACAGAAAAATTATATTTGAAATATGCTACTTAGCACAAGAAACTGCAGTAGTAGTTTTGTGAGCTCTACTTAAGGAGTCATTAATGTATTATACAGCATTTATGGTCACTGAATGAGTGAGTCTGCTGGTTGATCTACCTAATACCAAAAAATAATGAAGCTTGCTCTTCATATGCACGAATAAATACAGAGCTCTGTTTGTCAGGTATTGTTAAAATCTGACAAACATTAGGTGAACTCATAGAGCTATTTTAAATAATAATCAGGATTATTTGTTTGTTGCAAACACAAATGCCAAGAAATCCTAACTTCCTTGTGGATGAAGTGAAATTAATTTTCTTTACAATCAACTTGTCCACAAAATATTTTACACTAACATGCTTTTAGTATGTTTCTATCTGTACATTTGAATGTACTTCCTCTCATTCATAACTTCATTCATTCATTCATCTTGAATTATTAACTGAGTGTCAATATGTTGTAAGGACTGGGTAGGAAATGGACATACGAACAATCTAAGAAGGGAATTTGTGCCTGGAGAAAAAGATAGTGTAAATGGGGACTTATGGTTCTATATACCCAATCTTTCTGTGAATTATACAAAGTTTTTAATTGTATTGTTACAAATTTTTAGACTGTATTTGTAAAATACGTCATTTTTATTTTCTTAAAGTTTATGTTTGTATGATATTAATACTCAAAACACACACTCTCAGTATTGGTTGGACATTTTAAAATTGGCATCATAACAGAGGATTCAACACTTGGTCTCACCTGTTCTGGAAATAAGGCAGCTGCTGAGTGAAAACGGATGCCAGGAAGAACCATGCTGAGGATAAAGCAAGGACATTGTGGGAAGCACAACTTTATAATAACTTGAGGCATTCCATCTAATGACATTATAATTTGGCTCTCACTTATCAGGTAATGCACCAGACAGCTCCAACTATCATTTGTCTAGCATCCATTAAGTACTGTCTTCCTTATAATAGTTAGCTTTGTGTGTTGGACAATAATGAGGTGAGGGGAACCATCAAAGGCATATGAGAAATAAACCTTAATGACAACAAACAATTTGTCAGACATTCTTTTCCTTCAGCTTTAACATTTGGGTGCCATATAGTGAATTAAATGATCTAACCCATCTCATTCATCATTTGAACCACAGAACAAATTGTTAAAGTCAAGCTTCTCTGGAAGATTACCTGACAGGTGATATATGAAGCCATCGAGGAATTGTATGATGAAGGGACATTAAAGATGACAAGTGATGTGTCAGGCTTCTAGGCCAGTTACTTTCATTTTGTAACAGGAGCACATACATTCCTGGCTAAATGGTGTGGGCTAACTTAACTAAGTTTGACTTGATATAGACTGTGGACTTACATCCACAGTTTTAAGGGACCACAGCACAAATACATAGAACATAATTACTGATGTCACTTTCTGTAACATTTCTTCATTTAGTGAACCCTTACTGAGTATTTACTTTAGGTCAGAACTATTCAAGGGGCAAGCTTTTTCTTTTGGAGACTGAGAAAGTTAATAGGTCCTGTTCTGGATCAATAAGCTAGGAAGCAGCAGACCAGGGGCTCAGGCAGAGTTCTTCTGACTACAAGTTTGGTAGTGAGAACGGCGGAGCTTGCTGCTTCTCAGCACTCAGTGATAAGTAATAACTTCCATAATACTTCCACCACCTCCTGCCACAGTGAAAGCTGCTCCAGCATAGCAGGACCTGGCTGAATTTGTCTACATAGAGAATTTGATATAAAGTAACCTGAATCTGAGCTGTAAATCTGACGTTTAATTCTCTTTCAAGTTGAAGAAAGAACAGAGAAGGCAGAGTACATGGATAAGTTGTTTTAGACATTTTACAAAAGTGAAGATTCCAAGCTTTGATTTTCAAGGTTCAATTCTGCAGATTAAACTAACTTAGTGCTACTGTTAGACTCATGCGGTTCCTTGTCTGCTTGCCTGCCTGCCTGCCTTCCTTCCTTCCTTCCTTCCTTCCTTCCTTCCTTCCTTCCTTCCTCTCTCTTTCTCTCTTTCTCTCTCTCTTTCTTTCATCTTTCCTTGCTTTTGAGATGGAGTCTCACTCCATCACCCAGGCTGGAGTTCAGCAGCGCAATTTTGGCTCACTGCAACCTCTGCCTCCTGGGTTCAAGTGATTCTCCTGCCTCAGCCTCCTGAGTAGCTGGGATTACAGGTGTGCACCACCACACCCAGCTAACTTTTGTATTTTTAGTAGAGAAAGGGTTTCACCCTGTTGGCCAGGCTGGTTTCAAACTCCTGACCTCAAGTGATTCGCCCACCTCGGCCTCCAAAGTGCTGGGATTACAGGCATGAGCCACCGTGCCTGGACACTTTTGTATTTAAATATTTGCTTCCAGACTTGGGGATATACAAAGAGCCTATGTGGTTCCAAGGAACATGTATCTTCCTGCAAAGGAGCAAAACTCAAGACCTAAAGTAGACCAAATAGACAATAAAAAGCTGGAGGGAAATGAGTGTTTCCTTAATATTTACTGGTTTAGATTTTGTGCTAGTCCCTTTTACATAATTTTATCTATCACAAAATTCTATGGAGTTTTCTTTTCTTCATTTTACTAAAGAAAAAACTGAGGTTTAGTAAGTTTAACTAATTTGCCCTAAGTCACCAGCTAGTAAGTGGTAGAGCTGAGGGAAAAACACAAATTCACTTAAAATCAAAGCTTATTTTACACAGCACACTGCCTCATGCCTACGATTTGTCTCTAAGTTTGCCAACTCATCAATTACCTTGCAGGTAGATGGAAACAGAGCTTCTTATCTCTCACTCAAGCCTTTCTCTTGCTTTTTTTTTTTTTTTTTTTTAAATCAAAATGAGGTTGTGGCTGTTGGTCTCTCAAGCTAACACTCTTGGAATAATGTTTAACTCTTTACATCCTTTAGTAGAAAAGACTTCCCAGTCCTTCCTATGTGCTACGTTTCATATGAAGAGAACCCCCTTCTTTTTAGACTGGCTTTAGGGTATGCAGATCTAACTAATCATAATTTTTAAAAGGTTATTTAGAAGTTATCTTATATACAGAGATTACCAACTTTTAAAGGATTAGAATACAGTGAAATGTACTCTGTTGTGTAATTACAGTTTGTACCATGTAATCTTTCATATCTGTTTGCTGAAATACTGGCCACCATTTAAGGATACCTTACCTGCCATTTCTTCTGAAAGGTTTTCTTTGATTTTGCTGTACATCTTTAGGTCCTCCCTTCTCTTATGGCATATGTCACTGTATTCACATTTGCAGAATATGAACTAGATGCCAGCCACACTATGGTGAGTGAAACATCATCATTTTCCTCATGAAGCTTAAAATCTTGCAAGGAGGAGAGACACTAACCCCATAACCATACAACTAGTAAAGGCATAATTCCAGTTATAACTGTCATAAAAGAAAACCCCCCAGCTATTATGCATTGTGTGGAGAAAAATAAAAATACAATAAGTGATTATGCATTTTTTCTGTTTATATTACTCTAGGTAATGTGTTCCCCTCTCTAACCTGACATATTTCTTATACTTACTATGATATGCAAAGAACCCAACTTGCAAAAGGAGAATTTATCTTTCTCAAAAGTTTACTATGCTTCTGTACTGGCGAAGCAAAGATGTTTGGGGACGAAACGTGTAATGCTGATTTCATTGAGACCATGAAACCTCTCTGATCCTCAGGCCAAGAAATCACTTAAGGATCTACAGTTTAAATGAATTGTCAAATAATAGAGTGTTAAATTGAGGAAAATCTTTAGAGTTAATGAATCCATAAGGTTCTAACTTTCATCTTTTACAAGGCAGTACAACTTTCATGGGGGAAGATGGAGGGTTACAATTTTGCTAAGCGAGGTTGTTACATAAAACCCATCATCCATTTGCCTGTGATTTCATAAATGAGAAGACATTTGGAAAGCAAAAACAAAAAAGGTAGAAAAACATTATCTTAGTATAAAGAACAGCCTTTGTTAAGGAAGGACTAGTATAACTAATTTATAGCAATATAGATATAGCTACAAATATAAAACAGATTAAAATGTTATAGCTACATAAATATTGTCTTTATCTTCCTCATTTCATCTTAGACTGGTTAAAACCTGGAGGTTTGAGAAACCCCTGATCTTCTCCATACTCTTCAAAAGGGCAATGGCTGACCAAGATTACTAGTGACGTTAAGGCTGGAACCTATACCCAGGTCATGGGAACCCCCTGCACTGCCCCTTCTAATCACCCTCCTGCTTGGACCCTGGGAGCATGACAAAGAATCAGGTGGGAGGAAGGTGAATTCTGCCCCATATGTAGGATGAGCCTGACTCTGGGGTCAGGGAGATACGTAGAGGGAATGGAATAAAAGTGGGAGACATATTCTGAGGAAAGATGGATGTACTTTTGGTTCCTAAAATATTCTCCTCTTTCTACCCCTTTCCCCTCCCCACATCAACAATGTATAGGAAAACGGATTATGCAAACTATTCACAACAGTAAATCCATCAATCAAGTAAAGCTTGACCACAATTCTATTTATCTTCTTCTTTTTACAGATAAGAAAACTGAGGCTGAAGATCATACAACCAGTAAATAGAACAGCCAGAAATTAAATGTTATATATTGGCCCTGAAGTGGGGATAAAGAAGCTAAAAGAAAGTATACTTTACACTAAATTTTAAGGTATCCAAAAGCAAATCAATAAGCCATACTCTAGTTACATTAAGCTATTTTCACAAGTGCTATATTAAGTAATATAAAATTACCATTTTTGTAGGTCAAAAGTAATGGAATATCATGATTGTATATGGTTTGATCTAATATATATCATTATCAAGTTCTACTAATCCAGAGTTTTCTGCCTTTACTTAACCATCACAATAAACTAAGGACTTCCAAGCTAATAAGAATAGTGACAGAGATAATAATTAGAAAAGTATTCATAACAACATTATCAACAAACACTTCTACCATTTTTTGAACAACTACTTCTATGTATTTTTTTATTGTAGTAAAAAATCCCTAACAAAAAATTTATCATCTTTATCATTTTTAAGTGTGAAGTTCATTAGTGCTAAGTATATTTACATTACTGTGAAACAGATCTCTAGAACATTTTATCTTGCAAATTTGAAACTTTGTACTCCTTAAACATGAAGGACCCCATGAGAGACCATGTGGCTGGCAGTGTCAGACTATAGGCTTTTTCAAGAGAAGTCAATCTGGAATTTTGTGTAAAATTTTCCAAGCTTTAATGTTAGCTTTAAAAATAGCTTTATCAAGATATAATTCAAATATCATAAATCTGTCCCTTTAAAGTGTACATTTTAACGGTTTTTAATCACCCCCAAAGGAGATCTTGTACCATTAAGCAGTCACTGCTCATTCTCCCCTCCTCCCAGATGCTAGTAACCATCATTCTGCTTCCTGTTTCTATGAATTGACTACTTAAGTGCTAGCAGCCTATCATTTTTGAGTATGTAAATCTGCAAGGTGCATTACACACTTTAATCCTAACAAAACTATGAATTAAGTGCTATTATTCTCACTTTATAGTCTAGAAAATGAAAAAGTTTTAGTAGATATAAAGTTACATTTGAAAGTAATTAATTGCTACATATTTTCAAATCTGTTATATTCAAGTTAGATACGAATAAGAATAATTTCTACCATAGAGAAGATTTTTCGTATACTGGATTATTGTTGAGTGGTAGTGGTGTTGGTGGATTCCCAAATTATCCAAATAATGGAGTTCAATAAATACTTGTTGAATGACTAAGTGAATGGTGTGACAGAATACCTTCTTAAATAAAAGAGGCCCAAGACAATATGAAGGAGAAATAGAAGAAGAAATTGAAGGAGAATATACAAAAGCTCATGGTAACACTCTCCATGTAGAGAAAGTTTTCGCCTGGTTCTTCTATCAGCAGCAAAAAATTACAAAGACCACATACTATGAGCCACACTGTATTAAAAAAATAGATACACTTCTTGTATAAACACAAGATATCCAAAGAAATTGGAAGAAAAAAGGACTTAATTGCAAGAAAAACAACATTCTATTCTGGAATACTATTGACAAATTTAATTGAACCCTGAAGGAAATAGGATATTTTAAAACAGGTTAAAATGTTAAATAGAACATTAGCTAGAGTATTATAGTTAGCACATAAACAAGTAAGAGAAACTGAATATGGAAGAATAAATGAAGCTCTAGTCAGCACTTACAAAAGGATGGACAATCGTTGGTTAGAGAAAAACACAAGCTTTGTGCTCACACTTCAACTTTTTTTTTTTTTTAACAAAAAGACAAAGTTGGAGAAAACAGTTGTACTAGAGACTTGATCATTCATAATATCAATGAAACAGAGTTGAAGTAATGAGTGGCAAATATTTGTATGAAAGAGCATCCTTATTTTTATATTATCCAAATGGGATTTACTTTCAAACTGAGGTCTCCTTCTACTTTCCAAATTTAAAGAAAAATTACATAATAAATAATTCTTCCTTGAATAAATAAATGTAAGAAAAAGTGAACTTATGAAAAGGACAGTTGTACATAAAATTTATATTTATACTTACATCCCTACACTGATAAAATGACTTTTAAAAAGTAAATACAATAACTTTAGATTTCTAAAGAATAACAAAAATTACATGCATTTTCATCTATAAATAAACACCTTTCTTGCTACTTTTCTTTTTGTATTAAAACTCCCCTGACAAAAAAATTTTCTTCCAATGCACAAAACTTTTCAGAAACTTAATATATCTAGGTTCCAATATACCTAGTGTTTTAAAAGATATTTTGTTTAAACTGAAGTTTGAAGGCAACTGGATTTTTGATATGTGGAATCTGTGGAAATGCAAATGTCCAAATCTGATTTCAATGAGCTTTGACCTTCTGAGATTTGTCAGCCACCCAGATGTCAAATCTTTCTTTTTCCTTTTTGAAAAAGAAATTTATTCAATTCAATTCGATGCAAATTATTCTGTCATCTTTCAAGGACAAAAGACTGAACAAATTATGGATCTTAATTTTGACCTATCCAAATTACTTTTAACTATCCAAAGTAATGCCTAGAAAACATGGAGAAGCACAGAATTTCTGTGCTGGGTGGCCTGTTGAAGATAATCGAATCAATTCCCCTTTTTTCACAGAGAAAGAAGCTAGATGGCTTCCCTAGATGTGACATAGTCAGAATTGTAGGCAAAATTCAAACACAGCTTTCTACTAACAACCTAAGGCCCAAACTGTTAACTTACTCATGCTCTTGTCCAGATCCTAGACAATATAAGGTCCCAGCTGAATAAATTCAATGGGACTATTTTTTGAGAAAGAAAATGCCAGAATATTGATGTGAAATAATAGCGATTTCTATACCTTAAAACATCATCATACATAAAAGGGGATTGCCAGCCTCTCTGTGTTGACACAGTGGTAAGAGCACTGGAGTGCTTCATCCCAAACTTAAAGCTAGCTGAATCATTTAATTTCTCTGTGTTTCAGTCTGCAAAATGGCAATAATATACCTTCCGCGTAGCTGAGAAGACAGAACCAGATAAGTGGTGTAAATGGACTCCAAGACTACAAAACTGCATGACACAGGCCCAGCCATAATTTATGCACAGACCTGCTTTGGTAGGTATGCCCTATTTGCACCAACAATAAAAGACCTTGAGACACAGATTAAGGGACCATCTAGCACGAACCCAAGAAAACCCAGAAAAAAATAAAAGGCAAACCCACTATGAGGCATGGAATAAAAGGAAGAAACACACCCTGGCATATTTGATGCTAAGAAGAAATAAGGTCATTTTGAAATTACAGGTACCTGTGTTACCCTTCTCCCCACCCCCTCATACTCTTTTCTAACACATTTTGGGGAGCTATGGAAAACGAATAGAAGAGACAAAAAAGTACTTTGCCCGGCAGGAATACAAAATTGTAAAAGCACAGACAGCACTACAGAGGCGTGCTGCCATTCACTCACAAAGAATTTTGTGCATGTAGATGGCTGATTAATTGCCGGCCTGCCTAGACGAAGCTGCAACAAGCCAGATACTGTCAGCATGCCATCGGTTACCATGGAAATGCACAAGGTTCCTGTTTCTGACAAACCCTTGAATACTGGATAGATTGTGCCATATGTAAATAAGGCAAATTAGTTTTCCTATATCTTCCAGACAAGGTTAGACGAAAAGAAAATATATCTGTTTAAACATACTCTCTAACCTCTTAGATGTGACGAATGAGAACGAGGAGATTCTTTCTTAGGAAACTAAACTCAGATTGTTACAACTGAAAGGCACTTGGGGAAAATGGCCAAAAAATGCAAAATGCATTGCCCATTTATAAGGAAGGACTTCAAAGTCAGCCATGCAAAGGTACATTTTATTAGACTTTTGTTTTGTAACCAGAAGACGCATTTTGTGGCATTTTCTTTACAGAATATAAAATGTCAAACAGTTATTTCTGTAATATTAGGTCAGAATTTTTATGTTTTGTTACATAATTTTTACTTATTGCACAGTCTTTAGGCTCCAGAGGCTGAATACTGAGTCACAAACCAGCATGATAAAACAAATCAGCATAATTTATAATGCTTAACTCCATTACTGTGGACACTTATTTTGGCATTACATTGATTGGGGCCTTCTTAAAATTAAAAAGCAGTTTTTACCAGCACTGGACAACTTTATAACTTCTTTTCACATTCCAAAATTAATTTATAATTAATTAAATCTAATGTTACTTCAAAAAAATTCTTGTAATTATCATTAGGATACCTTAAAGTACGTAGTGACTCAAGTCTCTTATTTAATTCATGACACAGGACTACTTTTCTGATGGTCAAGTGTAATTATATATTTCAAAAATTGAATCTGTTTACTTAAACAGTGAAAATGCCAAAAAGAGCTGGAGTACATTTTATAATATGGCATCTGTGAATAATTTTTAAGTGTGGATCTCTCAAAATGAAATGTCATAATATCTCTATTATCTACTTAATTTTAAATATACACTTTATCTGTGTTCTCAGTCAGATTTTCTATGGATACTTGGATATTAAATTTTGATACTTAAACCCCCATATTCATGTTACTCAAGAAAGCCACAACATATGAACACCAAAGATATCTACAATTATCCAAATTAACCCTTTCCTCAGTTTAAATTAGTGATCTCTTCCCTTTCTGGGTAAAGGCAGAAAAATATTTTATTTTCTATAAATAATCCACTTATTAAATATACCCAGAATTCCAATTTGGCAAAATATACTACATGTTATTCCATGTTTTTAGAATTCAGCAATGAATTCTAGCTGATGACTGTCAAACTTTAACATCCTGAATATATGTAATTGAATATTAGCCAAGAAAAATAAAGAGAAGCCACTATCTGAATGTTTTCGTTTTTATGTAAATAACATACTACATAAAACTATTAAACTACTGACTTTCAGTATTGCCCTGTTCAACATTTGTTTTTGCAAAAAAACAAAAAAACAAAAAAAACTCTTTATACTCTTCAATAGGAATGTAATATGTAAAGTGAATGGTTTTTATGCCAATTTCTAAACAAATTTTTAAAGCACATCCTATTTACACAATAGTAAAGAAAGACTGAAAGAAAACTAGTGTTTAAATAACTCTGGTTAGAACAAGTAGCTGTGCCTGAAATTAACATGGTCATTCTTTCTCTTCTTCATTTTGTTTTACACAAGACCCAAACAGGTTGTCACACTTTAAAACTCCAGTCTTTTTGCACTGAAATAAATACATGACCTATAGATGACATTTTGTTTTGCTCTCTTTTTCTCCTCTAAACCAGACAGATCATAATTAAACGCATTGAGATTTCTTGGTTGGTCATATAATGATGTCCACTTTTCTTATTAGAAATCTTCCCAGGTTTTTACATTGTGAGCATGTGTATTTAAGGATTTAAATTGTAACCTCTACCCTAGAAGCGAAACATTTCACAATGGAAACTGGCCAAATTTCTTTTATATGTGTTATTATTAAAAAGCATGCTATCTTCCAAGTCACATAGTAAAAATATACATGTTATAAGTACTAGGAGTATGTTAGAAACAATATGATTGGTTCCATTCATGTTTTTAACTCTATACTTTAGAATGCATAATTTGCAAAATATACACTTTAAGATGAAAGGTAAATATGAGAATATTTTACCTATTGCTTAAATATGCTTAACTATAGTAAAATAAGAATATTAGCCTCCCGCATATCACCAGACTGTATTAAACACAGGATAGTCAAGGAGAGAACAGATAATTGTGAGGATAAATGTTTGCTGGGAGAAACATACACATTTACCACTTTTAAGAGATAGTGTGATAGTATGGAAAGAACCGACATTTCTTCATTCACTGGGAAATGTTTGTGTGCCAAGCACTTTATCAGTCATGGGAAGATGACAGTCAATAAGCCAGGTCCCTGCTTTCATGAATCTTAGACTCTAGAGGGGTAGAGATAAACTGGGGGAAATCAGACCCGAGTTCCCGAGTTCTAATCTTTGCTCTTTCTCTTGAATCCTGTAACTCCTTTTACTTGAATCGACTTTATGATATGCTATATTCTCTTCATAGTTTAGTTATTTCTGCATGTTTTTCTACTCTACTATATATTATAAATTTATTATGAGTAGCAAACATGGTATGGATCTTTTTCACTTTGGGATCTGCCACCATATTTAACCTGTGGTAGATTTTCCAACAATACTTGTTGAACAAATGAATTGATAATTCCTTCTAGTTGCTTATATTATCATTTCTAGGTAAGGTACCTAGCTCCAGGGGTTTGAGGCTTTTATACCTATAAATGAGGGTGTTGAAATGAGTCATCTTTAAAGTTAAAGTTTACAATTCCATAATATTCCTTAATGCTATATGTCAGTAAGCAAATTTACTCTTACTATTCTACTGACTCAGAACATTTTCGTCCTAAAAATGTTATTACTTACAACATTTGTTTCTGCTTTTCTGGCTATCTTTTTTCAAGAGTGATTTTAATATATAATCATTTTATTTTTCATGTAAAGTTATGCCAGATATGATATTAAATGTTAATTTAAAACATTAATATTTGCTTTTCAGATTTATGAAACAGGCAGAAAAATCACAAAAAGGAAAAAAAGTCAGTTTGAAGTGTGAAATCAAGTGAATGAAGTAAGACAGAAGCAATAATCTCTACAACAAAAGATGAGAACTTCCCTCTTCTAAATCCCATACACACATGGCTATTTGTTCCAAGCTTATGTGGATCATGGCTAATTTACAAACAGTGGGTGATGTGCTATAAAGAAAATGACTCATTGGCCCATCTGTAATTTAAATATGTGACAAAATGTTTAAATGTTTCAAACAATGGTTAATTATTAGAGACTTAACAGTCTGAAAACAAGTGTGGAGCTTTTTTTTTCTTTCTTTTTTTTTCCTGGGTTTTTGGCTTCATTTTGAACCAGCTCAAAAGGACATCAGGTGTTTGCCTCTTCCTGAGATGCAGTACATAATCTTTAATTGGACATCTTGTTGGAAAATAAGGAGGAAAGTATCCTTTTTTTTTTTTTTTTTTTTTTGGAGAATAGCCTGGCCAACATTTATGTACTGAATGCTAATATATATAATTGAAAAAATAAAAAATTCTAGGTTTTACTTAAGATTTTCATCTACCATGAGAAGTCTTTCATTCATTTTCTTAGGACAAAGACAGCCCCAATCTCTATACATGAATATTTAAAAATAAAATTTCAAATTATTTTCATGTTGATGTTTATGTAGCCTATATCTTTGTTGACACAAAAAGAAGAGATTTTATTGCACAATAATTATAAGATCCTTTCCTCTAATCTCCAGTTAAGCACATATTATTTAACTGATTCTTTCAAAAGACAAACAAAATGAAAGAATGAATGTTAGTTGCTTTTTAATTAACTCAAAACAAAGGTTGAGCAGTGAAAAGTGCATCCAGTTAACTGACTATTGAGTTTATATAACTTCAATCAAGAAGTCCCTTAACAGACAGGAAGAGTTTTGGAGGGAGGCAGGGATTGATCGCTAACATACAGAATCTAAATGAAATTAGTTATTTGGTCAAGGTGAAAGAGAATAAAACAATAACTAAAACAAAGACCTAGGATATAATAACATGAAAATAAAATTTTAAGTAAAAGTTGATGCTATTTTTCTCCTTTAAAAGGAAAATCATTTTCAAATGCACATGCTGATCTCAAATAAATTTTGCTAGTATGTTTAGTTTGATTCTGCAAACTGCTTCAGATTGAAATGTATGTTGAAACCTAAAACTGATTTTTTTCACGTAAATCACATTTAAAACTTCTTTAGCTAAAGGTATTACCAGTAAAGCTATTAACTTGAGTATGAGCTCTTTCTTTAGATCTCCAAAACTGCTAAATCATTGATAATATTACATTTTTCTTTCTCTTTATGAAAAATTGAAAAAAAAATGACTTTTTTTTTTCATTTTAAGGGAAACAAGTCCAATTCAGAGGTTTTCATTTTAAAGGAAACAAGCCCAATTCAGAGGTCTAACAAGCCCTATTCATCTGAACCTTTTGAAAGAAACTTTACTTCCTTCCTCTGCTTGCCCTGAACCACGTCCTAGGAGCAGTTGATTGAGTAGGCAGATTTTCTTCAATAGTTTCTCAATTAGACATTTTCTATAGATTCTAAATATATTTGACTATATTTAATGGCAAATGAACCTAGTAATATGTCAACATTTTTTTAACACTTGGCCCTGAAAATAAAAAAATCAAAAGTTTTCTCTCCTTTTTATTATCTTTATCTAGCTAGCTAGCTATAACAACATTATACCCTAAAGTTAATCCATAGGGTGAGCTTGGTTTAGTCTGTTAAATAAATATTGTTACTTAATGATTGACATGACACTTGGACTATCAGAATCTGTACATTTTGTTTTTCTACTTTGTTTTTCCTTCTATGTCTGGGGAAACTAAAAACACCTTCAGTTTAAAAAGTTTCTTATGGGGTAGGCCTGCTGCCCTGGCAATTCTCATCATTTTGGGCACACTCACTTCTGAACAGTTGAGCTATCCATTCAGCATGTGATAGCTACTTGGAACCTGAAAAACATATTCAGAAGAACTAATCTTTATTTTTTGCCCAGAGTGCAATATAAATGCATAATTAGTGGAATTTATAGTTTGATACATAGTGAAAACATTTCAGCATTCCTGGAACATTCATACCCCAGTACTCTGCCTTCCAAATTATTTATCAGTAATGTCTGCAAAACCAAAATAACAATACCTGCTTAGAGAGCAATATTTGTTACACAGTAGGCACTTTATTAAAGAGGCTTTCCTTTTTTCCCTTAACCTTATGGATATTATGAACCTTGTACCTTATCAATTTTGTCAACAATTGAATTATATAATATTTAAATACTCTGACTATTAGAGTTCACTTTGCAAGCAAATTATAGTTACAAACATATTCGAAGGGGGAGGAAAACCCTATCAAACAAATTTTCATTATAATATATGGGACTAAGTAAGCATTTCAATAGTGTTCTCATTTATATAATAAAATCTTCAGTAATTCCTCTGTATCTGAACTCTGCTGATGGAGATATACTGCAGGGCACTTAGGCTGGATCGCTGATTCATGGCAAAGTTCAAATTTGTAGAGGACGCTTCACACACATTGATTTATTTACCTTTCAAGCCATGGTGGAGAGGTAATTATAAATTACTATTATTTCTTGGAACACATTCATTCTGTGACTGTTATAAAAATTATATAGAATCAGGAAATAACTGCGCTTTCCATACTTAAAGGTTCGTGCATACATTTTCTAGATATAACATAGTATATACAAATGTAGGAGATTTCTGAAAAAAAATTCAATAATAAACCTCATTTTCCAATATCAATATATATATTATTTCAACAGCTTTATTCTAAATCTGCTAACTACCAAGTGCTGGTATTCTTCATCCTAGTTGGTTTCAACTCATGTCATGTTCTCCAGTGCCACGCTTGTGATGATGTTCCCTTGCAAATAGCTTGGTCTCCATTAGCTGACACTGGGTTGGATGACATTCTTAACTGTTTGTGATATAGTGTCTCTTTTTCGAACAAAGGTGTCATGTGGCCTGAAAAGCACACAAATGAGTCTCAACAGGAAAGTATCTTATAAGCAAACAGTAAGACATTCACCAGTCATTGTTTTCCCATGTACTGTAGGAACTGGACCCATTAATTTAGTATTTTTTCCTTCAGTTTATCTCTTCTTCCTTCCCCCTCTTCCTCCTTTCCTGTGTCCCTCCATCTCTCTGTTACTAATCAAATCACTCTCTTACAAAGGCCATCAGCGTGAGTATCTTCACGTATGAAGAGCAATCACCCTCACCATCTGCTCTATCAATACCTAAACACGCAGCCACCTTCCACACTATTTAAAGTCATCAGAAGACAGATTGCATCCCAGACTCCACCACTTGGTTGCTGTGTGACTTTGGGTCACTTACTTGAGCCTTCTAAGCCAGTGTTCTCCTCTGTAAAACGGAGGTAATGATATTGTCTCATTTAATTCATAGAATATTTTAGAAAGAATTGAAAACAATGTATATAAAAGTTTGTTTTAAAACTGCACCCATACAAACATAATAAAAAAACATGGTGAGGCAAAAAAATTATTCTGAAGGTAAAAAACTAAGAGTAGCATTTAGGTCATACTATATTTAAAAGAGATTGTTTTATATTTCATAAAGCATTTTATTTTATTAGTAAAAGTCCAACTATATTTGACTTCACTTGGCTTATATACGTAAGTGTTGTATGTATATATATTTAACCAATATTTATCTATTGATTAAAATAATACCTGTAATAACGAATTAAAATACTTTGTAGCTTTCAATGAGGTAAATTAGAAAATTTTGATAGAAATGTATTTCCAATATCTGCTGAGTCATTATTATAGGATTATTTACTACCCTCAAGTGCAAAATGACACCTATGATATATAATTCTCAAGAAAGGTGATTCATTAACTGTACTATAGGTTTTCCTATGTTCTCTCAGAATATCTATTTGAATACTGATCTTATTTATTAATGATCTAGTTTTTAATGAGTATATTGAGTGTACTGATATGCCCATTTAAATGATACAGATTTTTAAAAAATTCAACCTAGTGCTATGTTTGAGATCTAAAAGTAAGTTCTTTACATCTACCTTCATATTACTGGCCACTTCTTCATCAGGAACAACCTAATATTAACATAAATGACAACCAAAATGCCTCATCTGCAATTTTGCTTCTCTCCTTGCTCCATGACTTCAGCTGACCCTACACTCAGACAATGGCAGTATCTTATTTATTTATTATTAGCAATTTTTCCTCCATAATGAACCACTTAATTACCAATTTGACACTCTGAATACTTCTACCTAGCAGCAATGAAGTGCTCTGGAACAACCAAGGCAAAGGCATCAGTCACTGTTTTCAACAAATGCAAGAAATTTTAGATAATTTCAGGGATTTGATCCTGTTTACCCTAGCCAGGTGTGTGTGCCTGTGCATGGATATGCCTGGTCTGTATGTGAGTGTGTGCTTTGCATGTGGGTTACTGAAGATGCACTGCAAACTATAGCTCCAAAACTTGTGAAGGAGTAGCACTTCCATGATCCGTTCAGAGGGAAGTGCAGGATTTGACCTATGGGTCAATTACCAGCCAAAAAACACTCCATGTTATCTAGTAGGTAACACATAATGACACCTATCCAAAAACTCTGTAGATTCCTTTTTGTTGAGTGGAAACATGTTGTATTTGTTAAAGTAAGACTTTTGTTTCTTTATTAAAACTAAGTTTTACTTTATGAGAATATATCACATTGTTTAGCCTCCGTTCCTGTGAGCACAGAAAAAGGTAAAAAATATACTTTTCATTACAAGCTATAACTAAAAGATAAATCTATCTGACCACTTTTACAGCTTTTGCTTATATACCACTATGCTCAATATTTTTTCCTTAAGAATCAATGATCCAGTTGAGTCTTGATTTCAACTTAAGGCCATCCATTAGAGTTAAGAGCCTGAAAAGGGTCAGCCTTTTCTGTTTCTATTAGTCTAGGTAGCTTTCGTCTCTAATGGAATCCTTTCGACAATTATTTCATACTTCTGGCAAATCTTGATGGACTCCATTCACCTCAGTGCTACCTCTGCAGATCATTCAAAAGCTTCTATTAGGACATCTTAGAGAAACCTCCTTTTTGCTTTATACTCAAATAAAAGAAGTAAAAAACTAAACTTCAAGAGGGGCCATGCTTTTCTGTGTAATTACAATACTTTCCAGTCTGAACAAGAGGCATCAGCTATTCTTTCCCTTTTGAAAGCATTTTGACCAGGTGGAAGGATTTTAAGCATATATACCAGAACACATATATCTTGATCCCATTCAAGAGCCACAGAAAATATCTTCATACTTATTTGCATATGTTTTTTTCACTATTAAGGTTTAGGAAATATGAACTTCATCTCTTTATCAATGATAGTACTTTTCAATGGAAGAAAAAAATGTCTGATCAATAACTGTAACAATATATTATGACTAATTGCTAAAATTGATTTTTTAAAAATCAAGTTACAATCTGGGATACCTACTTATTTTTGGAATGTGTCATATACCTCCTTTAAAAGAGAGTTCCTCCTTCCTAATTATATTTTGCTAAGTTACTTACAAACATCAGCTTTAATTCCCTAAGCAAACAACAGCTAGATGATAGGTGAAAGCTGGTTGAAGATTAAGAATTTGCTGTAGGCTTTACACAGAGCAGCTAATAGTCACTTGAAGAATCAAGTGCTGAACGTATTAAGTGATTCTGCCTGCCATTTCTTTATTAGATCTACTTTAAATGGAACTCTGTGGGCCCGCTTGAAGCAGAGTGGGTGCTCTTAAACTCTGAAAGATCTATCTGCTGCAGAAACAGGGAAGGGTCCTCTTGTGGTGCCTAGTCATGGTGGAGAATACGGGAATCCATCAACACTTGCTCAGTACCCTCCATCCCAACACCCAAGCACATATGTAATGTGAGAGGTATAGCCTCTAAATCACTACCATTTTGAATATTTAGGTTGATTTTGAATTTTTGCTAACATAACTCACCTTATAATGAATATCCCTGTAGCTTAATCCTTAAATGTATTAATGGTACAATATATTAGTGGTACATTTAAGGATTAAGAAAGGTAAGGCACAGGAAAAATGAAGATTGAACAGTAATAAGGCCAAAGGTGAGCTGCACACACAGGAATGCATAACCTAGTATACCAGAGTCAACAGGGGTGCTGCTTCACGCCACAAGCTAAGGAGGAAGCATGGTCAGGTACAAGATTCATAATATCCATAAGGTTAAGGGGAAAAAGGAGAGCCTCTTTATAAAAGTTTATAAAAGAGCCTCTTTAATAAAGTGCCTACTGTGTAACAAATATTGCTATATAAGCAAGTGAGAGACATCAAATTACAATTATTTATACATAGTTGAAGTACACATATTGTTTTATAGACTTCTAAAACTTTAAAATAATCATAAACTACAAGGAATTGCAGTATCTGTGTGCAAATACATGGATTAAAAATAATAAAAAATAAGAAGTAGTTGCAAAAATAATACAAAGAGTCCAATATATCCTTCACCCTGCTTCCTCAATTGGCTACATTTTATTTTATTTTATTTTTATTTTGAGACAGAATCTTGCTCTTTCCCCCAGGCTGGAGTGCAGTGGCTCTGATCTCGACTCACCACAACCTCTATCTCCTGGGTTCAAGCTATTCTTGTGCCTCAGCCTCCCAAGTAGCTGGGATTACAGGCATACACCACCATGTCTAGCTAATTTTTCTATTTTTAGTAGAGACAGGGTTTCACCACATTGGCCAGGCTGCCAACTCAATTGAGCCAGATGCCTTGGCCTCCCAAAGTGCTGGGATTACAGGCATGAGCCACCACCTGACTGGCTACATTTTATGTAAATATAGGACATCATCAAAAGCAGAAAACTGACATTTGCACAGTACCTTTAACTACATTACAGGCTTTGCTCAGAATTCACAGCGTTTACCTCTGTGTATGTGTTTGTCTCTGTGTAGTTTCATGCAATTTTTTTTTTTATTATACTTTAAGTTCTGGGATACATGTGTAGAGCGTGCAGGTTGGTGCCATAGGAATGAATACATGTGCCATGGTGGTTTGCTGCACCCATCAATGTTATCTACATTAGGTATTTCTTCTAACGCTATCCTCCTAGCCCCCCACCCCCAAAAGGTCCTGGTATGTGATGTTCCCCTCCCTGTGTCCATGTGTTCTCATTGTTCAACTCCCACTTACGAGTGAGGACATGCAGTGTTTGGTTTTCTGTTCCTGTGTTAGTTTGCCGAGAATGGTGGTTTCCAGCTTCATCCATGTCCCTGCAAAGGACATGAACTCCTCCTTTTCTATGGCTGCATAGTATTCAATGGTGTATATGTGCCACATTTTCTTTATCCAGTCTATCATTGATGGGCATTTGGGTTAGTTCCAAGTTTTTGCTATTGTGAATAGTGCTTCAATACCCCATCAAAAAGTGGGCAAAGATATGAACAGACACTTCTCAAACAAAAACATTTATTCAGCCAGCAAACGTATGAAAAAAAAGCTCATCATAACTCATCATTAGAGAAATGCAATTTTATGTATGTGTGTAGATATATATATATACACACACACACACGCACACATATATATATAACTACTACAGCAATGAAAATGCCCAGCTATTATATTGCCACAAAGTCCTTGGTGTTCTCTCTTTATAGTCACACGCATTTCCCTTCCTTTCCTTCTTCTGCCCCATCTTTAAATCCTGGCAATCATTAATCTGCTTTCCATCTCGGTAATGTTGTCATTGTGTGAATGTTATATAAGTGGAATCATGAATGTGTGACCTTTTAAGATTGGCCTTTTTCACTCACTGTAATTCCCTTGAGATCCGTCTAAATTGCTGTATTAGTAGTTCATTCCTTTAATTGCTGAAACGTATTTCATGGTACAGATAGATCACAGTTTGTTTAACCATTCATTGCCAAAGGATATTTGGATTGTTTCCACTTTTTGACTATTACAAACAAAACTGTTATGAACAACCATGTACAAGTTTTTGGGTGGACACAAGTTTGTTTGTCTGTTTTTTGAAACAGGGTCTTGCTCCAGGATATAAGTTGTTATTTATCTGGGATAAATGCCTAGGAATGCAATTGCTAGATTGTATGGTAAGTGTATATCAAAAGTTTTTATTATTAAGAAACTGCCTTTTTTATTTCCAACAGCAATGTATGAGTGGTTCAGTGTCTCCATGTCCTCGACAACATGCTACTATCATCAGTTTTTCTTTTAGCTATACTGATAGGTTTACAGTAACATCTCATTATGGCTTTGTATTTCCTAATGGCCGAAAATGTTGAACATCTTTTTGTGTATTTATTTATCGTCTCCATCTCCTCTTTAATAAAATGTCTATTCATGTCTTTCACCCATTTTCTAATTAGATTTTTGTTTTTATAATTCTTTATTTCTTGCCGAGTTTTGAGAATTCTTTATTCTAGATTCAATTCCTTTGTCAGATACGTGGTTGGTACTTTTTCCTAGCCTGTAGTTTGTCTTTTAATTCTCCTCGTGCAGACTTTTGTAGAACATAACGTTTTAACTTTGACACAGCCCAAAATGTCAGTTTTTCTTCTCTTATCCATACAATTTCATATATAAGAACTCTTCACTCATATATAAAGACTCGTGACTCTGTCACTAGGCCCAAAATATTTTCTTCTACATGTTTTCTAGTTTTATGTCTTACATTTAAATCTATGATCCATTATGAAGGATTATTATATAAAATAATTTCACACAATAATTTTAACTTTATTATTAGTTAAATAATTTTAACTATTTATTTTATTCTTTGCCTATGGATGCCCAATTGCTGCAGCACCATATGTTGAAGAGACTATTCTTTCATTAAACTGTTTTTGCACCTTTGTACCTTTGTAAAAAAAAATCAGTTGGACACATTTATGTGAGTCTATTTATGGTTTTTCTATTCTTTCCAATGATTTTTGTTCCATTAAAAAATACCATAAACTTGTTTCCACCAACATTTTCAATATAATTTTAACTAGTGCAAAAAGCATGTTATGGGTTGGACATAATCACGATATAGTTAATCACTACCATTTTGAATATTTAGGTTATTTTTGAATTTTTGCTAACATAAGTCACCTTATAATGAACATCCTTGTAGCTTAATCTTTGAATGTATTAATGATAATTTCTTGGGATTTCTACAAGAAAACTTGCATAAAGAGCATACAGCTTTTTAGAAAATGAGCTATTTTGGACAACACTTAGGGGTCAATCTACTTTTTAAATGTGGGTTTTTTTCATTTTTCTTTTGAGACAGAGAGTCACACTGTCACCAGGCTGGAGTGCAGTGACATGATTGGCTCACTGCAACCTCTGCCTTCCAGGTTCAAGCGATTCTCCCACCTCAGCCTCCCAAATAGCTGGGATTACAGGTGTACACCACCAAGCCTGGCTAATTTTTGTATTTTCAGTAGAGACAGCGTTTCACCATATCGGCCAGGCTGGTCTCGAACTCCTGACCTCAGGTAAGCCGCCCTCCTTGTCCTCTCAAAGTGCTGGGATTACAGGCATGAGCCCCCACGCCCGGCCTAAAATGTGTTTTAAAAAACATCTATATATAAAATGAACTTAGGTGTAAAGGGAAAATAGATGAATAAAGTATTATAGCCAGAAAGCTATTCATTACTATAGATGTAAGACTGTTTTTCACATCTGTTAAAAATCAGTGAATAAGTCAGATTTCTCCGAGCAGTCTGCTGCAGGGTAAAGGGGGGCTTCTACCACCCCTACAACTTACTATCATGTAATTGCTTAAATGCCCAGGTACTCCATAGAGAAAGCTGAATAAATGTGCTTCAGGAAGTTGAACTCGAAAGTAGATTAGAGTTCATTATCTACAGTCAATATTTTTATTCAAGGAACATTTAACTAGCCTAGTACAGAGCACATGCCCAATATTAATACAAGACAGGGTGTGGTAAGTCCTATGAGTGAGTCAGAGTTCAACAGGAAAAGAGGTGAGAGAAAGATGAACCTTGACTTTGTACATGTAGAAAAGTCTCTTGAGAATAGAGTACTGTATGGGGCCTGAATGTGGCTTAGGCAGACAGAATATGGGAAATGCATTCTAGAAAGAGACAAAGATGTGGCAGCTGAGAAGTGAGCACATGGCTGTGTTGCTCCATGAGTGTGCATGTATTGGGGGAGAAGAGAGATGTTTGGAGATAGTTTTGGAAAGGCAGGCTTGAGACAAGACCTGCCTCAAGCAGGAAACTGGAATGTCAAGTAGAAGCAGTAATTTTTATTCAAATAAGAAAGCTCTTGAAGTTTTGACATGGGAACAGGTGACCAGAGCTGCTCTTAAAAAAGATAAAATTCTAGCTACAGTGTTTGAATAGCCTGGAGTGGGAGAAAGACCAGAGGCTGCAAGTCTGCGGAGGAAGCAACTGCCTAAATTTAGGGAGAAGAAATCCAGCTCCGAACTCTGACAGGGGATGTGGGGGCAGATTAATGCCTGTGAACCTATATTTCTAGAGGCAGGCGCTTTGTTGCTTGAAACACAAGTTTTGGTTCCCCATGATTTGGAGAGGTAAAAGGGAAAGCTGGAATCTGTGGTAGTCAAGAGAAAGGACTCTAGATCCAAAATGCCTGGTTTCTGGTCCAGGAACCTGTATCTCCTGGCTGTATAAGCCCTGGTAGGTGACTTTAACCTTACTGTGTCTTGTATCCTCAATTGTAGAATGGGGATGATAGTATTCAGTTCAGCGTGTTGTTGGAAGAATTAAATAAATCCATACATGCTAAGTGTGTAAAACAGTATGTGGCACATGTTGTTCACCATTACTGTTTTTGTGATTATTTTTGAGCTGTTTCAGGAGAAGAGGTTTGTGGTCATATTTGCCTGACTAGGTCCTCTTGCCTCAGGGGAAGAAAGGACGGAATTAGAAGAGCAAAGGAAGAGGAATATCTAACAACGATGCTTCTTCCATTCTAATGTGCACGCATGTCACCTGGGTATTATGTAAACATGCAGATTCTGATTCAGTAGGTCTGGGGTAAGATCTGAGATTCCGCATTTCTAACAAGGTTGCAGCTGATGCGCAAGAATCTGAGAGCTCCTTCACTATCGTACTTACCTCTCCTACCCTCTCCCCTCCAGGCTCATTTTGAACTCTGGATATTAGGGGGATTGCAGCCCTTACTGTCCTAACATTGCATTCATGGAAACCTCTTTTTGCAACAATCATTATAAAATGATTCTTACTGTGTATTTCAGGTCCTTTACATTCTTTATCTCAAGTCCTCATAACAAGCCTTGGGCCAGGTGTGGTGGTTTATGCCTGCAATCCCAGCACTTTGGAATCACTTGAGGTCAGGAGTTCAAGACCAGCCTGGCCAACATGGTGAAACCCCATCTCTAGTAAAAATATGAAAAAAAAATCAGCCAGGCTTGGTGTTGCATGCCTGTAATCCCAGCTACTTGGGAGGGTGAGGAAGGAGAACCACTTGAACCCAGGAGACTGAGGTTGCAGTGAGCCGAGATCATGCCACTGCACTCCAGCTTGGGCGACAGAGTGAGACTCTGTCAAAAAAAAAAAGAAAAAAAAAAGCCTCGTAAGGATAAGGTGCTATGAGTCTCATTTCACTGATGAAGAAACTTGGAGAGGTAAAGTAACACGCTGAAGGTTAAATAGCTCACAGGTGGCAAAGCCAGAATTTAAACCCAGGATTTTCTCATATGCTATGCTAGTTCCCAGGTGATCTGCCTTCCATAAAGACTCCAGAGAGGGCACACTGAGAAGCAGAAGTGGGAGAGGAAAGAGTGGAGGGTGTGTGCCCTGCCTCAGGCTGTGAAGTTACTCCTGCTCTAGCCTGGCTGTTTCTGGAGATCTCTTGTAGGCCTATAAATCTGAAGTTCACAGGATTTACTGCTAGCCACCCCCATCTCCCCACAGAGCCCTATTTAGCCAGATTTTGGTTATTCTGAAGCAGGATCTTTTTTGGTAAGGTATTTCCCAAGAGTTTTAGATCATTTTTCAGAACACTTTATAAAAAATGGAAAGTTAATTAAGATAACTAAGATTGTGAATCTAGGAAGGTGTGAGATGTCAAGGCTGAAATACATATACATTTCTATTTTATCTGCTATATCCATAAAAACAATACCTTTCCCTCAGATCTTAGTTTTGAGAACAAGGAGTAGTTCACACATGCGTTACCGTGTGGAGGGCTGATGAAGCAGAGGGAATTCTTCCCTCTTAGGGCCACATGATGTGGTTTCTGAGGAGACGAGGTACATGCCTAAGATGTGGTAGATGAGTTGAGCAGTACACAAGCCAGCTTATCTCTGATCCTCCAGCACAAACAGCTGATGCGTCTCCTGGCCTCTGACAGATGTATCTTCAAAACTCTCTCATAGTCCCTGCCAAGTTACACGGCCATTTATGTATTTCCAAGTCTTTTTTTCCTGAAGCAACTTTCTAAATTTCAGGGTTTAAAGAAATACTTTATTAACACTTTTCCTCAAATCTATGAATGCTAAGTTCCTACTTCATGGTTTCTTTGGGTGGTAGGTGTCTTTTCTGTTTCTGCCATATCTTGGAATGATGTGTATTATTATTTAAATATTTATTTCATTATATCTACTTGTTTTCTTTCTTATTTAAATAAATTTATTCTTTTAAAGATCTTCATATCATTTCTATGATTGGAAAATCGAGGCCATTTACCATAATTAGACAGTAAAGGTAAGAATAAATAAGTAATATTGAAATATAAAAATAATCCATGCATCATCTAAAATCATTGCATATACTGTTTTGGGACATTTATCACTTTGGGAAAAGCTGTCTCAGAGGACATGAGGACCCAAGGGCAGACACCCATGTTTATTTCTCTATTTTCACCATTTTCTAACTTCCTGGTTTCCATTTAATGTTGAATTAGTGAAGTATAAATGTGCTCCATTGATGTTACAATGGGTAGGCAATATTTTTGGCTGGGGTCATAAGTGATTATTTTTATGAGAAATACAACATTTGAGCCAGATCTCTGATTTTGAGAAGCAATTGGACAGATAGCAAAGAGATGTAAGAGCATTCCAAATGTCCCTGACCAGGTACAGAGGTGAGAAAATTTATGGCAAGTTCAGAGAAAACCTGAATGTATTGATTTTACACAGGCATGTTTAATAGCTCTAAATGAGCCTCCTCTCCCAGGGATAGGCATCTCTGTTTCCTGAGCAGTGACTAATGACGGGAATTTCAGCCTAGGGGGAAGATATGTGGGATCTATATTTTTGGGTGAGGTTTTGGGGGTAGGATTTCAGCATCCCAGGAATTACATTACTAGAAAGTTGCCTCAGGCAAGGCTCATGAAGGAGCTTCTTGTGATAGCTGTCAAATGAAAAGGGCACAAACCAGTGAACTGGCCACTTAGGAAGATATTAATATGCATTCTGAAATCCTACCATGGAATGTATTCCCAAGATGTTCTTAAAAACACAATTTCTGATTGGATCCAAATATTTATGTTAACCATAGAAGATATTCTTTCCACTAGAAGAAAAACAATATAAAGTCTTTCCCCAAATACACTTAACTGATCATTTGCCCCACCTTTGGCCAAGCTGCTGCTTAGGATATAGCCCTCTAGAAGGTTTATGATAATAAAATGTGCAATAAATAGATGGAATCAATGTTATTTTATCATAACTATGTTCTTAAAGGCATTCCCATATAGAACAAAGCAGCAATCCTTATGGTCACCCGAGTTATCCCTTGGATCAAGCAACTTTCTACCTCACTGAAGGTGCAGCACACAAGTTTTGGTTTCCTCCATGTCTAATTCATACAGACAATTAGACAAAGGCCTGGGGTGCCGTCAGCATCGTGTGGAACAGTCAAAAAGGTCTGTTATTGTCATAGATAATGCATAATAATGATAGGGGGTAGGTGTAGAAATTTGGTTTAGATGAGAATTTCTCAAAAAAAAAAAAACATAGAAGGCACAGCTGAGAAGAAAAAAAAAAATAAACGTTGCTAGAAAAAAATTAAACCAGAGAGATGTATTTGATTAAAACACAGGAGCTATTAACTGAAAAAGGAATGCAAAGAAACCTTCCGTGCTGCAAGAGGGCCGGAGTGTCTGAAACAGTGAGGCTTGGATGCCTCTAATTCCTCTAATTCAGTGATAATGTCCCCTTTTGCACACACGATTGCAGAAGGAGCTCGGGTACCCAACGAGTCAAGTGTTTGCAGATGCATCAGAATTAGCTACCATTTAAGAAACCCACCATCTTTCAGAATGAATTTCCTACATGTCACAATAAGTTCAATTGAAAAGAAAAGAAAGAAATTTTGTGTTATTTCTTTGCTATACACATCCTCCCACCTGTATGTTGGATGTTTCAAGCTACCAAATGCTGAGGGAATTTACCGAGGCATATTATTAATGCCAGCCCCACCACATGAACAAAAAAAGGCAAGATTTGGAGCACTTCAAAACTGACTGACTAATTTAAAATTGCTTGAGTGTAGTTAATCAATATTTATTTGCTTTTTCTAAGAGATGAAGAAAGCATATTATAGTGCTGATTTCATCATTTATATGTTAAGAAAGAGTACAAAGGCAGCGTAGTGGTTCCAATGACAGGCTTGAAGGCAGAAATATCTGGATTATGAATACTTATGAACTATAGTCTTGGGCAAGTTACCCAATATCAAAGTCACAGTTTCTTCAGCCATGAAACTGTGATAAGAATATAGCAGATTCACAGAGTTTACTGTGAGTATATGTAAAATAGCACAGTTCACAATGAATGGTGAAAGCCCAGGAAGTGTTGTTGTTACTATTACTTTCTTAAAATTTCTCTCCTTTGATCTTTTTCTTTCCTTTAGTGTGTGGAGCAGGGGCTGTGTTACTGGCCAAAGCCAGTGTTGTAAACCCTGAAGCCTAATGGGGCCAAGAAGGTAATTTAATCAAGAAGCATAGGTCAGAATTTTTAAAATTCTGAGCATGAGTAAGATGGCAACTGACTGTTACCTATGTCAGTGATCATTACTGTGGCACATAGGACAGTGCCTGCCCTATTTACAGGGAGTAGAATAATGAGGCCACTGTTGCTGAGTTTCCAGAAAAATATCAATTCTTTTAAAATAATACATCTCTCAATTTTTATATGTTGGTAATGCATTCAGTATGATATGTTTATTTATTTCCCTGTGTATTTGACAGTAGACAGACTTAATAACAAGGGCAAATGAAACAGATGTTTAGGTTGAATTTAGTCCATGGGCAATCAGTTGGTAATCTCAGAATTAAAGGATATTAAAATAAAATAAACCCAACATATCTCTGAAAAGTCACTCCAAAATATACTTGGGCCCTGCTGACAGGGGAAGTAAGTTGCTATGCTTTTCCTTGCTACCTCTGGGTTTCTGTCAGTATTTATTCTGTTTTTATTATCCATCCATCATCAATTTTTCCATCCATCCATCCATCATCCATCCATTCATCCATCATAATCAAGCCTCAATAGTGAATTACTGGGTGATTAGGAGGATCCAAAGATGTACATGACAGAATCCTTCACCTCAAAGAACTTTCAGGTATCTAAGGGGTGCTGCAGTGGTGGTACCTATGACTAACGGACAGAGATCAGTAGAGAGTAGAGATAAAGTACGTATGATAATGACAGTAGGAATGGCATTAAAGAAGTACAACAAACCCTTGCAGCATGGATGCCTGGCCCTGCCTCTTCCTTTTCTCCACTCCAGTTCCAGATGTCTGATCCCACTTGCTTTCCCTACATCAGCCATTGCTAATACCCTCCTCTTCTCAACAGAACACAAGCTCAATATTGCTTGCTGTTCTTTGCAGAAGAAAAGAAAATAGCAATAGTGCTAAATCCCAGCATTCATTATTTCTAGCTCTTCCACTGTCTTTAGGTAAACTTTCCATCAATTTCCCTAACTAGGTTACTAAGTTTTTGGTTAATTTCAAAATTAATAATATTTACATTTGTACTTGTCTTTCATTTATGGGATCTTAATATGAGGAATCAGCAAAGAATAATTGAAAGAAAAACTGAAAACTTCCATACGGATGTGACTTCAGCAACTGTATCTTTTTGACCCTGTGTGGCATAATAAAAAATATATATTTGGTCTTTGTCCAGGTCCCTTACCTATAAGTCTTCACACTCTTGGAATCTCTGAAATGATGAGTATCTTATATGCTAATGAGATGACTGGTATCTGGGAGGCCTAGATAACTTCAGGATGGGGGCTGGCCACCAGAAAAACCAAAGCATAATTAAAAGATTAGAACTTTCAGCTCTCCTTCCCCCCACCTCCAGGAAGAGAAAAGGGAATGGAAATTGAGTTAATATCTAATGAGCAATGATTTAATCAATCATGTCTACGTAATGAAATCTCCATTAAAACCCCTAAATGATGGGGTTCAGAGAGCTTCTGGGTGGGTAAATGCATCCATATGCCAGGAGGGTGATTCATCCTAACTCTAGAGAAACAGAAGCTCCTGTTTTTGGGATACTTCCAGACCTCACCCTATGTACCTCTGCATCTAGATGTTCATGTTTATTCTTTACTATATCCTTTATATGAACTAGTAATAGGAAGTAAAGTGCTTTCCTGTTTTGTGAGCCATCCTAGCAAATCATTGAATCTGAGGAGTGGAGTCACGGAACCCCCAATTTACAGTCAGTTAGTCAGAAATAAAGGCAGTAACGTGGGGCTCGAGGCTGGTGTCTGAGGTAAAAGCAGTGTTTTGGGACTAAATGCTTAACCCTGTGGAGTCTGACACTAATTCTGAGTAGTTCACGTCAGAATTTTATTGGCTTGCAGGACACCCAGTTGGTGTCCAGAAACCTGGAAAACTGATTGTTGGCATCGAACCCCCTATCCACAC
This sequence comes from Macaca fascicularis, assembly GCF_037993035.2. Classification (NCBI taxonomy): domain Eukaryota; kingdom Metazoa; phylum Chordata; class Mammalia; order Primates; family Cercopithecidae; genus Macaca; species Macaca fascicularis. The sequence continues at coordinate 93,273,450 of NC_088376.1, read as the reverse complement.
ACATATTTGATGTCAGAAGTATTGTGAGTAAAAATAGTTCCTATTCTGGTACAACTTCAGTTGAAGGTGAGGTGGGGCATTGATGGAAAAAATCTCTAAAACCTTTTCAAATTCTAAAAGCACATAACAACTATGTTCCATAACTCTTTGGATTAATATACGAAGTTTTACCCATTTCAGCAGGATGTATGATAGTAGATTGAGCACTACTTATCCACATGACAATGCAAGGACCTGAGAAGAATAAGAAATGAATGAAACCCCTGTCATCCAGGAGCTTATGCTGAGGTTGCTACCTTGCATTCATATAGCCTGCCTACTCTACAAGCCATTTTCTCATCCATTATGTCATTTGATCATTTAATTGCAAAGGAAACCAAGGCTCAAAAAGGTAAAGAGAATTTGTTCGAGGCTTCTCAGTGTGTATGTGATGTCAGCAAGATGGTGCAATAGGAGGTCCCCAGCTCACATCTTCCCACACAAACAGTGACCTGGCAGTCATCCATGGAAAAAAGTGCCATATGGGAGGCTTGGGACCCAGGTAAGGGGATGTAAAGCCCTGATAAAGCCCAAGACTGAGGGGAGCCACTTTGAGAAGGCAGGCCTGCACCCTGGTGGCAGGCTTGCCAAATGTAGTTCCAGCTGCTGACTGAAAACCACTCCATCCTCCTATGGACTTAGATTTAGCCCCATGTGGCTGCAGTTTGTCCTGAAATCAGCCCCATCTGCCAATGGAGCCAGCAGGAGTAACACTTGTCTATGCCCCCAGTTATAGTCCCACCAGACTTGGACTTAACTGTGGATCCTGAAGTAGCCCTGTGATCCAACACCAGCCCCACTCTACTGTAGTCAGTCAGTCCTGACCCAGAGGCACAGCAAGTCTCCTGCCCTAAGTCCTAGATTGGACCCTGAAGCAGCCTTGTGGTTCAATCCCAGCCTTGCTCTGCTGTTGTCCAAGGGCAACCTTGCCTGCCCAAAGACCTAGCAGGAAACACACCCAGCTATGACCCCAGTAACATGCTTCCCAAATTGGACCAAACTGCAGATCCTACAGCAGTCCTGTGACATAGCCCAGCCATGCTCTACCACAGTCTGGAGACAGTTCTGCTTGCCCAGGGACACAGTAATAGCCATGCCTGTCAGTACCCCTGGTAACAGACCGACCAAATCATACCCAACTGTGGACTCTAAAGCAGTCCTGTGAGCTGGTTCCAGACCCATTTTGTCATGGTGCAGAGGTAGTGCAGGTTGCTCAAGGACCCAGCAGGAGCCCACTTAGGACTGCTGGCAGCCACACTTACCCATGCTCCTGGTAACAAGCCTGCCATTTGCAGACTTGACTGCAGAACCAAAAGCAGCCCCATGTCCTGGCTTCAGCCCTGCTCAACCATTGTCCAGAAAGCAGTCCCATTCCCCTGGGTATCAGACAGGAACTATGGCTGCTTGTCCCCTTGTAACAGGCCTGGCAACTATGGACTCTACTGAGGAGCCAGCAGCAGCCACATGATCCAGCTTCAGCCAAGCTTGACTGCAATCCCAGAAGTAGTCCTATCTGCCTGTGAACCTAGCAGGAGAATATATATCTACCAAATAGTCTATAAAGTCAGGAGATGGTTGCTCCTTCAGGTGCACAGACACTAATGCAAAGTCACACAGATCATAAAGAATCAGACATACATGGCACCACCGAAGAAACTAATAAAGCTCCAGTAATGACCCCAAAGAAATGGAGATCTATTGAATGCCTGACAAAAAATTCAAAATAATTGCTTTAAGGAAACTCTCAGCAAGCTGCAAGAGACACAGACAGACAACTCAATGAAATTAGGAAATCTAAATTAAAAGCTCAACAAGAAAGAATTTATGAATGCAAAGATAGGTCATGTGAAATTATACAGTCAGGGAAGAGAAAAAGTATAAGGAAGAGTGAAGAAGATTTATAAGACTTATGGAACACCACCAAGCAAACCAACGTACACATGGAGTTTCAGAATGAGAAGAGATAGAGAAAGAAAAAGAAACATTGTTTAAATAAATAATGACTGGAAAACTTTCCAAACTTTGGGAAGAATATGGATGTCTAGATGCCTGAAGCGCAGAGGTTCCCCAGCAGGATTAATCCAAAGAAGATAACACCAAGACCCATTATAATTAAATAATCAAAAGTCTGATAAATAAAGAATTTTGAAAGCAGCAAGAGAAAGGCAACTTAATCACTTTCAAGGGATCCTCCATAAGGCTACCAGTAAATTTCTCAGGAAAACTTTGCAGGCCATGAAAGAGTAGGATAATATATTCAAAGTGTAGAAACCACTCCCAAGCCCCATTAACCAAAAATACTATACCCAGCAAAGGTACTCTTAGGAAATTAAGGAGAAAGGAAGACTTTCTCAGACAAACAAAAGTTGAGGAAGTTTATCACAACTCAAACTGCCTTACAAAAAAATGCTAAAGCTAGTTCTTAAAATTCAAACAAAAGGATGCTAATTAGTAACATAAAAACACATTAAAATATAAAACTCAATTAGTAAGGATAAGTATATAGTAAAATTCAGAAACTCTAATATTGTAATGGTAGTGTGCAAATCATTTTAAATTCTAGTATAAAAGTTAAAAGACAAAAATATTAAAAAATAACTATAGATACAATAACTTATCAATGAACAACAATATTAAAAGATGTAAATTGTGACACAAATAACAAAATGTGGCAAGGGGAAGAAGTAAAACATAGTTTTTATATGTGATTAAAGTGTTTATCAGCTTAAAATTGACTTATGAAATTTAAATGTAAGCCTCATAGTAAGAACAAGGGAAAAATCTCTGGTAGATTCACAAAAGATAAAGAGAAAGGAATCAAAATATACCACTATGAAAAAAAATCATCAAATCACAAAGAAAGACACAAGAGAGGAAGAAAGGAACAAAGAAACTACAGACTTTGCTCATTGCTTTCTGGCAATGAGCAAAATGACAAGAGTAAGTCCTTATCCATCAACAGTTACGTTAAATGTGAATGGATTAAATTATCCAATAAAAAGACAGAGTGACTGAATGTATTTTAAAAAAACAAGATCCAACAATATGTTGCCTATAAGACTCTCCCTTTAGCTTAAAGGACACACATAGGCTGAAAGTGAGAGATAGAAAAGATATTTCATGCAAATGGCAACAAAAAGAGAGAAAAGGTGGCTATACTTATGTCAGATGAAATAATTCACATCAAAAACTGTCACAAGAGATAAAGAAGGTCATTATATAAAGATAAAGGGTCAATTCAACAATGGTTTAAATGGTTTTAAAATATAACCATTTAAAAGTACGTGCCCCCAACATCGAAGCAAACTAAATAAAGCAAACATGAACAGAGGTAAAGAGAGAAACAGACAGCAATACCATAGTAGGAAACTTCCATACCCCACTTTCTATAACAGATCATTCTGACAGAAAACCAATAAGGCAACAGCAGAACTGAACAATAAACAAAGTGGACCTCACAGACACATATGGAACGTTCTACTCGAGAGCAGACAAATACACATTCTTCTCAAGCATACACAAAACATCCCCCAGAATAGATCACACGTTGGGTCACAAAAGAAGTCTTAAGAAATTCGGGAAGATAAAAATCATTTCAAGTATTTTTTCTGAACATAATGGAATAAAACTAGAAATCAATAACAGTTAGAAAACTGGAAATTTTACAAATATATGGAAGCTAAAAAACACTCTTAAACAACCATTGGTTTGAAGAGGAAATCAAAAGATAACTTTAAAACTATTTCAAGACAAATGAACACGAAAACTCGACATACCAAAACTTACAGGATGCAACGAAAGCAATATGAAAAAGAAAATTTGTAGCAATAAATAGCTACATTTTTTAAAAAATGGAAAGAATCGAATAAGCAATCTAAGTCCAAACCTCAGGGAACTAAAAAATAAAAGAATAAACTAAGCACAAAGTTAGCGGAAAAAAAGCAGAGTAAATTAAAGAATAGAAAAACAATAGAAAAAGTGTTTGCTTTAAAAAAAATAAACAACCTTAGTTAGACTAACTGCTATGGTTTGGATATTTGAGTCTCCCAAATCTCCTATTGAAATTTTATCCCCAGTGTTGGAGACAGGGCCTAATGGGAGATGTTTGGTTCATGGGGGTAGATCCCTCAGCTTTATTGATTGCTTGGTGACATCCTTGAAGTAATGAGCTCTCATTCTATTAGTTCCAGAGAGAGCTACCCTGAGAGCTAGTTGTTAAAAAGAATCTGGCACTTCCTCCACTCTCTCACTTCCTCTCTTGTCATGTGATCAGCCCAGCTCATGCAGGCTCCCCTTCACCTTCTACCATGAGTGGAAGCAGCTTGAAGCCCTCACCAGAAGCAAATGGAGATGCCATGCTTTTTGGACAGTCTGCAGAACCATGAGTCAAATACACCTCTTTTCTTCATAAATTACCCAGCCTCAGATATTTCTTTAGAGCATCACAATTGGAATAAGACACTAACTTAGAATAAAAGAGATAAGACTCAAATAAATAAAATTAGGAATGAAAGAGGAGATGTGACAATGAATGCCTCAGAAATAAAAAGGCGCACAAAGAACTATTATGAATAATTATCTGCCAACAAGTTGGATAATACACAAAGAATGATAAATTACTAGAAATATACAACCTACCAGAATTAAATCAACAAGAAATAGAAAGCCTGAACAAACCCGTCGCAAATGAGACCGAATCAGTAATCAAACTCTTAACAAAGAAAACTCCAAGACCAGACGCCTTTATGGTACATTGTAAGTATCTGAAAAGGGATAAATGACCAATATTTCTTAAACTCTTACAAAACATTAAAGAAGGAACACTGCTAAACTCATTTTATGAGGCTAGCATCAACCTGGTACTAAAGCCAGACACAAAAAAGAACACCACAGGCAAATAACCCTGAGAACATAGAAGCAAAACTCCTCAATAAAATAGAGCAAACAAAATTCAACAACACATTAAAAGATTTAAGTGGGATTTATCTCTGGGATGCAAGGATGGTAAACATATGCAAAATCAACTAATGTGATACATTGTATTAACAAAATGAAAGAAAAAAACCCACATGATTGTCTCAATAGATGCAGAAAAAGCATTTGACAAAGTCTCACATTCACTCATGATTAAAAACTCTCAACAAAATAGGTATAACTGGTACAAAAACAGACATATACACCAATAAGAGAACAGAGAACTCAGAAATAGACTGCACATCTACAACCAACTGATCTTCAACAAACCTGACAAAAACAAGCAATGGAGAAAGGATTCCCTATTTCATAAATGGTGCTGGGAGAACTGGCTAGCCATATGCAGAAGATTAAAACTGGACCACTAATCCCCGCACTTTGGGAGACCGAGGTGGGTGGACCACCTGAGGTTGGGAGTCCGAGACCAGCCTGACCAACATGGAGGAACCCCATCTCTACTAAAAATACAAAATTGGGTGGTCGTGGAGATGCATGCCTGTAATTCCAGCTACTCGGGAGGCTGAGGCAGGAGAATCGCTGGAACCCAGGAGGTGGAGGTTGCAGTGAGCCGAGATCGCGCCATTGCACTCCAGCCTGGGCAACAAGAGCAAAACTCCATGTCAAATAATAATAATAATAATAAATAATAAAATAAAATAAAACTGGACCACTTCCTTACACCTTAAACAAAACTTAACTCAAGATGGATTAAACTCAAAACTATAAAAATTCTAGGAGAAAATCTAGGCAATATCATTCAGGACACAGGCATGAGCAAATATTTCATGATGAAACATCAAAAGCAATTGCAACACAAGCAAAAATCGACAAATGAGATCTAATTAAACCAAAGAGCTTCTGCACAGCAAAAGAAACTGTCGTCAGAGTGAACAGACAACCTACAGAATGGGAGAAAAATTTTGCAGTCTATTCATCTGACAAAGGTCTAATATCTAGAATCTACAAGGAACTTAAATAAATTTACAAGAAAAAAACAACTCCATTAAAAAGTAGGCAAAGGACATAAACACTTCTCAAAAGAAGACATTTATGCAGCCAAGAAATATATGAAGAAAAGCTCAACATTACAGATCATTAGAGAAATGCAAATCAAAACCACAATGAGATACCATCTCACACCAGTCAGAATGGCTATTACGAAAAATTCAAGAAACAACAGATGCTGGTGAGGCTGCAGATAAATAGGAACACTTTTACACTGTGGGTGGGGATGTAAATTAGTTCAACCATTGTGAAAGACAGTGTGGTGATTCCTCAAAGACATAGAACCAGAAATACAATTTGACTCAGCAGTCCTATTACTGGGTATATACCCAAAGGAATATAAATCATTCTATTATAAAGATACATGCATGTGTATGTTCAATGCAGCACTATTCATAATAGCAAAGACATAGAATCAACCCAAATGTCCAAAAGTAATAGACTAGATAAAGAAAATGTGGTATATGTATACCATGGAATACTATGTAGCCATAAAAAAGAATGAGATCATGTCCCTTGCAGGGACATGGATGGAGCTGGAAGCCATTATCCTCAGCAAACTAACACAGGAACAGAAAACCAAACACTGCATGTTTTCATTTATAAATGGAAGTTGAATAACGTGAACACATAGAGACAGGGAAGGGAACAACACACAGTGGGGCCTGTCATGGGGGTTGAGAGGAGGGAGAGCATCAGGAAAAATAACTAATGCATGTTGGACTTAATACCTAGGTGATGGATTGATAGGTGAGCAAACCACCATGGCACATGTTTACCTACATAAGAAACCTGCACATCATGTACATGTAACCTGGAATTTAAAATAAAATAAAATAAAACAAAAAAGGTATAAAAATGTACCTCAACACAATAAAGCCCATATATGAAAAGTCTATAGCCAGTATTATAATTAACATGGAAAACTTTCCCTCTAAGACCACATACACTGCAAGGATGCCCACTCTCACTACTTCTGTTCCATGTAGTACTAAAAGTCCTGGCCAGAGTAATTAAACAAGAAAAATTAAAAACACATCCAGGCTGGGCCCAGTGGCTCACGCCTGTAATCCCAGCAATTTGGGAGGCTGAGGTGGGCGGATCACCTGAGATTGGGAGTTTGAGACCAGCCTGACCAACATGGAGAAACTCCGTCTCTACTAAAAATACAAAATTAGCAGGGCATGGTGGTGCATGCCTGTAATCCCAGCTACTCAGGAGGCTGAGGCAGGAGAATCGCTTGAACCCAGGAGGCAAAGGTTGCGGTGAGCTGAGATCACGCCATTGCACTCCAGTGTGGGCAACAAGAGTGAAACTCTGTCTCAAAAAAAAGAAAAACAAACAAACAAACACGAACAAACAAACAAACAGACATCCAAAATCAGAAAGGATGAAGTAAAATGAACTGTTTGCAGATGACATGATCATATATGTAATAAAAACCTTAAAGACTCAACAAAAAACCTGTAAGAACTAATAAAGACAAAGTCAATAAAATTATAGTATATAAAAGCAACATACAAAAATCTGTTGCATACTATCTGAAAAAAATTAGAAAACCAATTATATTTATAATAGCAATAAAAAGAGTAAAATAGGAACAAACTTCATCAAAGACATGAAATACATGTAATGTACACTGAAAACTACAAAATGTTTATGATGAGACACAAATAAATGAAAAGTTACCCCATGTTAATGGATTGTTGGAATTACTGTTGTTAAAAATGTTTATACTATCCAAAGCCATCTAGAGATTCAATGTCATCTCTATCAAAATCACAAAGGTATATTTCACAGAAATAGAAAAAGCAATCTTACAATTCATACAGAACCACAAAAAATACTGAATAGCCAAAGCAGTCTTTGGTAAGAACAAAGCTGGAGGCATCACACTTCTGATTTCAAAATATGTTACATAGATACAGTAATTAAAACTGGTCCTGTACCTAAAACAGACAAATGGTACTTGGCATAAAAACAGACGTATAGACCAATAAACAGAATAGGGAGCCCAGAAATAAATCCATGCATATCTAGTCTGAAGGGGTGGCCTGCCCCTCCACACCTGTGGGTATATCTTGTCAGGTGGGACGAGAGACTAACAAAAGAAATAAGACACAGAGACAAAGTATGGAGAAACAACAGTGGGCCCAGGAGACTGGCACTCAGCATACCAAGAACCTGCACTGGCACCGGTCTCTGAGTTCCCTCAGTTTTTATTGATTATTATTTTCACTATGTCAGCAAGAGGAATGAGGCAGGAGAGCAGGATGATAATAGGGAGAAGGTCAGCAAGAAAACATGTGAGCAATAGAATCTGTGTCATAATTAAGTTCAAGGGGAGGTACTATGCCTGGATGTGCACGTAGGCCAGATTTATGTTTCTTTCCACCCAAACATCTCAGTGGAGTAAAGAATAACAAAGCAGCATTGCTGCCAACATGTCTCGCCTCCCGCCACAGGGCAGTTTTTCTTCTATCTCAGAATTGTACAATCGGGTTTTATAACGAGACATTCAGTTCCCAGGGGCAGGCAGGAGACAGTGGCCTTCCTCTATCTCAACTGCAAGAGGCTTTCCTCTTTTACTAATCCTCCTCAGCACAGACCCTTCATGGGTGTCAGGCTGGGGGACAGTCAGGTCTTTCCCATCCCACGAGGCCGTATTTCAGACTATCACATGGGGAGAAACCTTGGACAATACCCGGCTTTCCAGGGCAGAGGTCCCTGCAGCTTTCCGCAGTGCATTGTGCCCCTGGTTTATCGAGACTAGAGAACGGCGATGACTTTCACCAAGCATACTGCCTGTAAACATTTTGTTAACAAGGCACATCCTGCACAGCCATAGGTCCCTTAAACCTTGATTCCATACAACACACGTTTTTGTGAGCTCAAGGTTGGGGCAAAGAGGTTGGGGCAAAGTGGCTGAGGCAAAGTTACAGATTAACAGCATCTCAGGGCAAAGCAATTGTTCAGGGTACAGGTAAAAATGAAATTTCTTATGTCTTCCCTTTCTACATAGACACAGTAACAGTCTGATCTCTCTTTCTTTTCCCTACATAGTCAACTGATATTTGACAGGGCACTAAAACATGCAATTCAGAAAGCATAGTCTCTTTAATAAATGGTGTTGGGAAAACTAGATATCCAGAATGAACTAGACCCTTATTTTACACCATATACAAAAATAAACTCAAAATGGATTAAAGATTTAAATAAAAGACCTGAAACTATAAAAGTAGTAGAAGAAAATATAGAAAAAAACTTTCTGATATCAGTCTGGAAATAATCTTTTGGAGATGACACCAAAGGCACAGGCACCAAATGTAGAAATAGACATATGGAGTACTACATCAAACTAAAATGCACCTACACAGAAAACAATCAGCAGAAGGAAAAGGCAACCTGTGAAATTGGGGGAAATATTTGCAAACCATATATTTGATAAAGGTCCAATATCCAAAATATACAGATACCCAAAATCTCAATACCAAAATAACAAATAACCCAATTTTTAAAATGGCAAAGGACCTAGACATTTCTAAAAATAAGACACACAAATGCCCAACAAGTATACGTAAAGGTGCTCAACACCTTTAATAATTAGGGATATGCAAATTGAAACCACAATGAGATATTACCTCACACCTATCAGAATGGCCATATAAAAAAAAAGATAAGTGTTGTTGAGGATATAGGTGAAAGGAAACTTTTGCATACTATTGATAGGAATTTAAATTGGTACAACCATTATGAAAAACGGTATAAATTTCCTCAAAAAATTAAAAATAAAACTACCATATGATCTAGCAATTTTACTTCTGGGTATATGTCCAAAGAAAATGAAACCAGATAATCCAAGAGATATCTGCACGCCCATGTTCATTGCAGCATTATTCAGAATAGATAAGACACAATGAAATATTATTCAGCCTTGAAAAAGAAGGAAATCCTATTATATGAAATAAGCTAGACACAGAAAGGCAAATACTGCTGCTCTCATTTATATGTGGGATTTTAAAAAGTTGAACTCATCAAAACAGAGTAGAAAGAACAATGGTTGTCACTGGCTGGGGGTAGGGACAATGAGGAGATGTTGGTCAAAGGGTACAAAGTTTCAGCCATGCAGAATAAATTAATCCTGGAAATCTAATGTATGGCACGGTGAATATAGTTAATAATACTTCATTGTACACTTGGAATTTGCTAAGGACTTGGTGTTCTCACCACCACAACCAAAAATTTGTAACTACTTGTGTTAATAGATATGTTAATTAGCTTCATTGTGATAATTATTTCACCATGTATACATTTACCAAGATATCATGTTGTATATCTTAAATATATAGAACTTTTGTCCACTGTATCTCAATAATGCTAGAAAGAAAGGTTTATTTTTGCCTCTTTCCACTCAATGCCCCTACCTAAAGCAAGAGGTATTCTTAATTCTATCACCATAGATTACTATTGCATGTTACTGAGTTACATACAAATTATTTTATTCTGAATGTGTAAGTAAATAAATAACACTTCCAGCTGATTCTGACATATCTCAATACATGAACATAACAAATGTAATTAAAGTTGTACTAAGAAAGAGGAAAAAGTTTTGAGGAATCAGAAGTTTCCTAGAGGAGGAATTTGTGCTGGGTATTAACAAGTGGGCAAGATTTGCTAGGTAAAGATGGCCTAGAGAATAGGGGTACAAGCTCCATGTTGCATGACTCCAGGGAGCACAATCCACACTGTGTTGTGTGGTTGCAGCCTACTGGAGACCTATTCTGAAGATGTATTTTATAATGTGAATAGTGCCCTTGGCATTGTATAATGTGGCAGCCTTGAAAGAATGAGGCAAGAAAATTAGGTTGGCACTAAATTACAAAGGGCTTTGAATACTGCAGCTTATTTCATCCAACTGGTAATGAGGAATGTATGTTTCTTAGCGTCCTAGGGAGTTGCATGACCAAATCAGCACCCTAGACATATTTATATAACAATGGGATTAGACATCGAGGAAGAGATAGTGACAGAGAGACAGACTAGGACACTTTTGAATTAATGGCAAACCTGAATAAGTGTAAAGGCAGGGAAAACAAAGAGAAAGGTTTTGGTCCAAGAATAATGAACAAGAAGGCCAGGCCTTGCTGACTGCTTATATGTGTGGGAGAAGGAGAGAGAGATTATCATTAGTTTTCTGACTTCGGGAGTTTAAGTGACTCGAAAAGTGGGTACTGATGTTAGAAACAAAAGTCTGAAGAGTCAATTGGGGCCATTTTAGGCATATCAAGTTTTAGATGAAAGCAAATCATTCCAGTAGAAATATATTTGGAAATGTGATTGGACCATGTGAACGTCCTAAGAGCTAGAGATTTTGGAGGTCTTCCAACTTGCAGGAAGAGCTGAAGTCACTGGGAGCTCATTCTGAGTATTGCTCCAGTGATTTTTTGAGGGGTATGTGTCTGGAACTCAGATGAAATTCATCTCCAGGCTGCAGTTCTTTAAATAAAATATGTAAATCCATCCTAAAATAGAGCTTCACCGCCATAATGAGAAATTGTTCTCAATATAAATAGCTATTGCCCTATGCAAAAGGCTCGTGCATGAGTATCAATAATGTTGACAAAATTGCTTTCTTAAAAAAAACTTCTGTAAGGTACAATGACTCATAAAACCTTTGCAAAGTAAGTTCATAAATACTGATTAAAGAGATGGCACAGACCAGATGATGGAGCACCATGATTCCTGGATTCTGTAATGTAATAGCAATTACTACCAGGGGTCAGTCTCAGGTAGAAAATTAGATTGAAAGCCAGCATAAAAGTTGTTTCTATAATTCTATCATTTTGATGTTGAATTCTACATATCTTTTATTTTTATCTTCTAAAATGCTATTTAAATTCTAAAAATAATATAATGAGATTATAAAGAATGAGAGGAGGGAAATGACCCATAATTCCTTGTAATTATTACATTTACATTTTTATGTTGTTGTAGTCATTGGATGCATAGAATTATGCGTCCTTGTCTTTGTCCCTTAACATTGGTTTTTCTGTATATTCCAAGACAGTCTTCATAGCTATTAGTTTAAATGGCCATCCAAATAAATGCATCAAAACTGATGGAACCATGTTCTTGGTGATGGGAATTGAACTTATTTCCACTTTTTCAAAACAAATAGTCTCTTATTCAATGTTCTTGTGACTATTTTTCTATATTTTGAATTTTTAAAAACAAATTAAGTTGCCAGAAAGGAAATTACCAGATCAAAGGAAACCTGTGTTTTTTTGTGGCTCTTAATACATATACCAGAATTCATCTCCCAAATTTTATTCTGATTTTCTCTGGTGACAGCACAAAACTATTCTATAGCACCTCTGCTAGCATTAGATATTATAATTTTTAAGTTGCTAATTTAGTATGTGAATGGATGTATTTTATTTTTATTAAAACCTAAATCTCTTTTGAAGTGAATGCATTTTCTTTTGTAGCTTTTATTATGTGTGTGTAGTTGCGTATGAATCATTATTTTCCATCATAAAAGCAGTAACATTCATGCATTTCTATCTAAAATTTCAATCAGAACAATGGTGGATTTAGTGTGCATCCTTGGAGGTTTTGTGGCATGTTTTGACTTTTAAAATGTATTCATTCAACGTTTATTGAACACTTAGTGTACGCCAGCCTCTGCTGCATACGCTGGGATACAAAGAGTAATAGACAAGGGGGAAAGACATTACAAGCACAAGAAACAGTATTTGCAAAGGAATGTGAAGTGTGACAGAAAATGATGTTTTCATAGAACTATAGTTGCTCATTATTTTGGAGATAAAAGGCACTATATCAGTTACCCATTTCTGTGTAACAAACTACTCTGTGTAACAAAGTTATCCATTTCTGTGTAACAAACTACATAATGGCTTAAAACAACAATGTTTTAAATATTTCTCACTATTTGGTGAGTTGGCTGGACAATTTTCATTCCAGCTTTGCCTGGGTACACTCACGCAGCTGCATTCAGCTAGGAGATTGGCTGAGACTAGGCTCAGCTGGGACATCTGGGATGGCTGGGCATCTCTTTTTAAGAGCATATTCATGGAGGCTGGACCAGGCTGCACTTCTTCACATGGTGCCAACAGAGTTTCAAGAGGGCAAGCTCCAATGTGTAAGCGTTTATCAAGCCTCTGATTGTGTCACATGTGCTGATGTCCTAGTGGCCAAGCAAGTCACATGGCCAAGCTCAGCCTCAGTGTGGGAAGTAACTACAACAGCATGTGGAGCCTGGGAGGTGTTAGAAAAACAATTCATTGGAAGTTGTTAGAAAAACAATCTCATATAGGTACAGCTAAGGGAATAATGGGCAAAGAGATTAGATACAGATGCCAGATAGCTGCAGCTCTCATGTGCTACACTGAGTTAAGATTTTTTCGTTGTTGCCATAGATCATTAAGAATAACTGGAAGGGCTTTTGTAGTTTTGGAAGTATGACAGGGCTTTGTGTGAAGAAGCCCTGCTCTGATTTCTAGTTTTAGAAAGATCACTTAGGCAGTCTTGCATGATATTAGACGTGAGAAAATTAGAACACAAATAAGATCGTTGTAGCAGAAAGATCATGAAGAGGAGGAAATATGTTTGAGAACCATTTATTAGTAACAATGTAAGATTCATTAAGCACCAACTATGTGCCAAAGACTTTACATTTTATCTCACCCATCCTTATAACAATTGTTTTACATGGGTGTAACCAACTCTATTTTATAAGATTAGGAAACTGAGGCTAAATAGTCAAGTAAATTCTGAGGTACTTAAGGAAAGTTTGTGGAAGGGCTAGGATGTAATCCTTCATCTGTTTGATGCCAAAGTCATCGGTTTTCTCACTGTCTCACAGAAACATGAAAGGCTGGAAACTGACAGTGATGAACAGGTCAGGATGGCTGATAAACCAGAGAAAAGCACATGCTTCTCTATTAGATTTATTACTCATGGGGTTAAACTTTCAGAGAGGAGCAGACGTTTTGGCTTCTGGATGCTGGGGTGGAGTAAGGAAGGGCAAAACACAGAAAGGAAAAGAGAGAGACTGAACATAATAGCTCGATGTCTTTGGCACAAACACTAGGGGTTTCTGGTTCCTACTTCAGTGGCAGCAAGCTTTGAGCATCAGGACTTGTCCTGGGGAAAGATAGCAAGTCAAGAAAGTTATTGGTATGACGCAGAGAAGATGGATAAGGACATGTAATTTAAATTCTGCATTCATTTAGTGACTTTTTTTCTTTTAACACTGACTTCGTACTCCCCTCCTCATTTCTCCCTTTCAAGTGGCTCTTTGTGGGTGGGTTACTCTTCTGAAATGCCTACTTCCTTCCTCTTTTGTCTTACTGTCTTGGTCCCTGGGGAGAATGGAAATTAGTTAAGTGTGATGGGTGTTCAGGAGGCAGGCTTTGGTCCTTGGCCAAGAGATAACTAATTCCCCCATGAGTAGCCAAAAGTATCAACTTCACAACTCCCCTTCTTAGAGCTGAAAGGGTTTCTTTGTTTCTTCAATATTCCAAACCAGGGCAGTTACATGTTTTGAGAAATCCATGATTAGACTCAAACAAATCTCTCAAATCTATTCAAACATCAATTAACATTTATTAAGCTGCGAAGAGGAGAGTCAGACTGGAGATGCACAAAGTAGAATAAAACCAAGCCTTTACTCACAATGCATGTGTAGGCTTTAGGAAGATAGGGGACCATCTTGTGCAGGAAGTTATGTCATGTAAACAATAATCATAATGTAAAGCAGACTGAAATAAGCTCTCAGTAGAGGTATGTAATCTGATACTGTGGAGAGGGAGAGAAAGGAAAATTTCATGGAAGAGAAGGCATTTGAGTGGGTCTTTGAAGGATGAGACGGGGTTGAGAAGAGTGTTCAAGGTGGAGAGCACAGTCCGAGCCAAGTGCACATACCTGGAAAGTGCCCAGTGTGGTTGGGGAATGGCTGGATTGTAGAAGTTAAAAATAACAGACTTTTTTTTTTTTTTTTTTTTGGCCTGTATAAGAAATCTCAGGGCTTTTGAAGTGAGTCTATCTTTTTCTCCAATAAAGTGCCCTCTGAAACAATGTCATTCATTCAAAAACTGTCAAAACATCACTAATCTTGTTACAGTACATAGCTAGTCAGACATGAGCAGGGCAGGAGTGCCCACCCCGGACCGCCAACCAGAATCATTAGGTGACCATCAGGTCATGGTCAGGCGGTTGTTAATTGTCTCTTTAAAATGACAATTGATCACAGCCTGTACCAGGGAAAGGCAGTCTTCGATAGACAGAAAAAACCTGAAACTGGTAATCAGCAGTGTCCTGATAAGATCTCAAGAGTTGGATGAGTGGGCACAAGCATGCACACTAAGAGGCATAATGGCAGAATTTAACTGATATATGACCCTACTCTAGAAACACTCAACTGATAAGGGAATGCCTCAAGGGAGCATGTGCACAATTTCGGGTAACACACTGCGCATGGCGGCCCTCCCAAGTGCTGGCAGGCCACTGCACATGTCAACAGTTCACCCCAAGGGAAGAATCAGGGGAGAAGTAACGCAAGACCCCGGAAGCATGCCAACATGCAAAACCCCAAGTCAAAAAGTCAGACTGTCCACTTGATCTCTCAAGTTGCCTGCTTGGCCCTCTTCCAAGTGTAATTTACTTCCTTTCATTCCTGCTTTAAAGTCGTTTAATAAACTTTCACTCCTGCTCTGAAACTTGCCTGGTTCTCTCCTTCTGCGTTTTGACCTCAGTTGGCTTCTTTTTTTTTGAAGAGGCAAGAATTGAGGTTGCTGCAGACCTGTATGGATTTGCCACTTCTAACAATCTTAGATCAATTTATCTTGATTAGTTATATTAATGCAGGCTTATTTTTCATCTACTCCTCAAGGATTTAGCAAACAGGTAATGAAGGGTGGCACATCAATCCACGATCAGCAATTATTTGTTATCTCTGTGTACTCTGCCTGGCACATAGTGTGTAATTATGAGTATTTGTTGCCTGGATGAATAAAGGTTACAGTGTGGTAACAGACAGCTCCAAAACCTCAGTGGTTTAACACATTGCAAGTCTATTTCTTGCTCATGCTACATGTTCAGTACAGGCCAGCAGGGAGGTCTGCTCATACTAATGACTCAGAAACCCAAGCTGAAGGAAGTGCCACCTTGATACATGCTCCTACAGTCATCAACACAGGGAAACAGAGACGTGGCAAATCTTCTGCTAGCTCTTAACGTTTCCATCCTAAGTGACACAGGTCATTTTGTCTCACATTTCATTGTCCAGAGCAAGTCATATCACTAGACCTGACTTTGAAGAGAGCAGGGAAGATAAAGAGCATCAGAATATTTGTGAACAGCTCTAATGATCACCATACTGGGTCACTCACATGGCTGGTTCCTTTAACTAAGCTTTCACCTTATATAAGCACACTTAATAAACATATTTTTGTGAAAATACTATTGCTTCTGTGTGCATAAGCAAGAAGCTAATTCCTATACCAGAATTTTGTGTATAAATAAAATTATTTCAAAATTGTCCTAACAGAATTCTCTACTAGTCGAGCAAATCATGGTATTTTGCCTCAAATCACTTTAAATCTCTGTATTGTTTCCATGTCAGTGGCAGCCCACTTGGTATTTCTCATCTCTTAAGAGATGATAGCATTTACTCTAAAAACCTTGTTCAGTCATTGAACATCTTGCAGAAAATTTAGCTAGTGTAGACATATGCCTAGTGCTTGTACTAACATTTTCTATCTTCTATTCTGACACTTATTAGATGATTGCTTTAAAGCTATTTTTGAAGAGAGGACTTGAAAGAGGAGAATGGATCAATCACTGTTTAGCCTGCTAGACCCTCTTTGATGTACGGTAACCAAAAGTCATTCTCATCACATCACAGAAGGTTTAGGTGAGGCAAGCTTGTGATCTCAGCTGAATTCTTAATACACGATAGGCTGTCTAGTGTCCCCACACAGGGGATGTAATTCAGTTTATAATAAAAGCTCAGTGCCCTTATTGCTGTTACTATACACAGCAGACTTACTATATACCATCTATTGTATTTTTTTGGATGAAAGAAAAAGTATTAGATTATGCCCTAACTGCCTTTCAATGCCTACTTAACCAATTCATTGCTGCTGATTAGCATCTGGGACTCTAATAGGGTAACACCCTGGGCAATTCCTAGCCTTCCTCATGTAGCAGACCTCCATATGACTATTGTCACCTTGTGATGAAATGATTATGCCCATTCCATGGTAAACATGAGGCTGTTTTCAAAGAACTTGAAACATGCCGGCCATCTCATTGTATTAGCCATCAGTTGGAATCAGAGAATAAAGTAAAATAACGTCTAAAGATAGCTTTGTATATTGACCCTTACTGGAAGAAATGCTCAATGGCTGAGAGAGTTCATAGATAACCTAGTTTCTCATCCTCTCGGCCTCTTGCAACGACAACGTACTTGCCACCTCAGCAGACATATTATATAATCAATACTTAGATGGCCATTATTGCTGTTGGGCATAAAAAAATGCATTCAAAAGGCAGAAGAATCTTCTGGAGACTCTCATTCTGTCAAAGAGGGCAATCCTTAGGGAGAGTTTCCCTCCAAAAGCAAGACAGCCGGAGGAAATGTTGACAATGAAAGGCAGAGTTTCTAGGGCAGCAAGCCACTATGGGTCTCTTCCCTCCCCCAGAAAGCTCCTGGACATAGAACCAACCTTCGCTGATGAATCAAATCATGGTATTGAATCAAAGGAGCATTTGGGATGTCCAAATATTTACTATTTTGTTTCAAGGCTTTCCCCAAACTTCCTAATGTCTTGAAGAACAGGGGCTGAGCCTTTCCATCATTAAACCACACTAATGAATACTAATTGGACAAAGGAAGTTGAAGATACCAAATTAAAAAAAAAAAATGCTCTGGCATTGAATAAGAATGAATGTTTTTCACTGTAAAGATGACTAAAAGAATTTGATATTGCTTAATTTCACTCAAGAACTATAAGCTATACTGCCAACTGGAATGGAGTAGAAAACATTTCATTTAAAAAATCATTTATGGTTTGAGTCTCTCAATAAGACATTCTTTGAATTAAATTTTTTATTTGAGAAAGTAGGTAAATAATTGATTTTTCCAGAGAGCTTATTTTTGTTTTCTAGAGACTCTGAGTAGTTTTGTACAAAACTAGAATTCAATCATGCTTTCCATGATTTATAGAGCTCTATATTAAAAACTTTAGAAATACATATTGATAGAATGTATCTTGTTTACTTTATGAAAACCACAACTGTTACGGGATGTGGAAGAACAGGCACGTTAAAATGCTAACAAAGAAATCTCACAACTACCCCCCCCAACACCAAAAAATATTCAAGTAAGCATGTGGGATTTGCAATCAGACTGCATCAGGGGGGTCAGAGATCAAAAATAAATGGTGGGCCACAACATGCAGAGCTTTTAAAAAATAATGTCACATTCTCTCATTCTCAGCATAAGAAATGGGCAACTTGTTCAGGGCAAATAATTGTTTGAACTGAGGATTTTATTATTAATCTCTGAAGACTGCTGAATTTAGGGTCACAGTAAGGGTTGATTAGGTACAAGGTGCATAAAGCTCTCCTCTGTCGATGCTATTGAAAGAAGCAAGTAATTTAGATTCAGAATTGGTCTTGGATTGAAGCTCACTCCATTACCGACCATTTTCAATTTCAGCTATACAATAAACATCAAGCTCGGCAAGGAAATTAGTACATTTGGTAATGTATTGGAAGAGATGGGTGGGTCTTTGACAAGATGACACTTATCACCAAAGCTTCAGTTAATGAAACCCTTGAGTGGTATCTGCGTTTGACATATTTTGACATTTTTTGAAATCACATCCAGCGTTTTTTCCCCCACAATGTTCTTCTTTATGAGAGAAAAAAAATCCATCTATCTTTAAAATGAGTACTAGAGTACTGCAATATTATTGGAAAAAAAATTAAAGCGATGCTGCCTGCCACTGACAGGAAGATCAAGGTACTTTCTCAAAATCTGTAAGGAGCAACAGATTCATAGGAAGCATTTTATTCAAATGAAGTCCACAATACATTTCCAGGAAAAGCTTCAGGTTTAAATGGAACATATTTAATCATACTTTCCCTAAAAGTACCTTCCACTATAAAATGTGATCTCATTAATGCGACTACAAGTTACATTGTTAAAAAAAAAAAAAAGAAAAGAAAAGATAAGAAAAGAAAAAAACAATTTTGGGTACTGATTTTCTGAACAAAATAGTTTTCTTTCTTTCTTTTTTTTCCTGCAAGGGAATGACTTGCACCTTAGTAAAGGTGGGACTTTTGAAAAAGAAAATAATGAAGGAGAATAGAAAATGAAGACCACCTTCAAAAATTTTTTAAAATTGAGAAAGAAAAACTGCAGGGGAAAATACAGGTAAAAAATAA
The DNA here is from genome assembly GCF_037993035.2 of Macaca fascicularis. NCBI lineage: Eukaryota > Metazoa > Chordata > Mammalia > Primates > Cercopithecidae > Macaca > Macaca fascicularis. The sequence continues at coordinate 93,253,956 of NC_088376.1, read as the reverse complement.
ACAGGGGAAAAGCAGATAAGAATGACGGCATCGAGAATGAACAATTTCTGACCTCAAACTAGTTCTGACTAGATCACAACCCATATTCTCTCACTAGAGTTCTCACGTTTATGTATAATTAAATGCTATTTTATTGCCAAGTGGCCTAGATAATGAAAAACCAGAAAAAGAAGAAAATGCTTCCAAAGTGACCGAAAATTTAGGTTCACACATTCTGAGGAGTGGTTTTTGTTATTTACTTTTTAGTTTTTTTCTGAAAGCTGGGTGAAATTATTATGTATTCAGATATTTTAAATCTCATACAGCTCTATTGTTCATGCTATGTTTTTCATCCATTGCTGGGAGAACAATTGTAACAAAAAATACAAAGCGTTCTAAATGGGGGGGCCTTACTGAACCCTACAGGACCCGGGTGGCACTTGCAGTGTGGTAGGCCCAGCCGGGTGGTCCCGCTCATCCATCATTTACCCACCACGAGGAGGAGGTCACCTTGAAGTTTGGACTGGGGGACAGGAGAGAGAAAGAGCACGAGGGAGGCAGAAAGAGCAGAGCAAGTAAAGAAAAGAGCTGCTTTGTACAAGATAGATACCCTCGTAGAATTCAGAACACAGAGGACTCTTTTTTAAACCTCCACTCCGTAGGTAATTTCTTTAAACCCTCTTTAAGACCCCTACCCTTCCTCACTTCCATAATCCAAATTTAAAACCCCAAATCCTGCAGTTAAGGAGGGCGGAAAAAAAAAACTGTGTTAGCTCCAGGTCTTAATATTTTCATCTCAAAAAACTGCATTCGACATTTTGCTGACTGCTGACTCTTATTCCTACCCCCTAAAATAATAATTTTAACATCTTGTTAAACACAATGAGCATTGTAGAACTGTTCAGTCATCTAATAATCCAGGTTTTGATGATTATGTCTGCTGTTCCATATTCATCTGCATCCACCCTACAGGTGTGGTAAATTAGTTGAGTGAATTGGGTTTAACTAAAATGACATGTCATCTGACCTCAAGAATGGCATTACAATTTAGCTGTTTTTAATGTCACAGGTATGGCCTTTTAGACAAGCATGCTCCCTAGGAGTCTTCTTTCTATTTTTCCAATTTTAATAATAAAACTGAAATGGCTAAACTTTGAGTGAGAGGCTATTACTGTATTCAACGATGCTATTTAGCTGGGAGGCACTGGAATGACCAGACAGGCTGTTCACAGCTGGTGTCTATTCTGATTGTTGGTATCCATGCAATAGCAGTTGTTAAATATTTTGTTACATATGAAATATTTACCAGAATGGTTGGTTCACTAACGGAGCACTTTTGTTATATTCATAATTGATTAAAATGTGCATATTTGTTTAACGTCTACCCATCCTCTCCAATACTCACCTCTTGAGTGAGTAAGGGATAATTTTTTTCTCTGCTTAAGGCAGTTCTTGCCATGTAGTAGCCACTCAAGAAATATTTTTTTTTGAATGACCGAATTGGGGATTCCTCACATATTCACATTTTAGGAGTTGTCACAGCCCTAGAAGAATAATCACTTTATTCTCTTTGTAGGATTACTTGCTTATTCTTTCAGAATAATTCTGGCATTGAATAAAATAAAAACTGAAGGAACATTTTTCACTGTGAATTGTTATTTGATCTCCCTGTTTTTCAGAATGATATTTCTGTGATCAACTCTGTCTGATGTTCTGTAGTTCAACATCTTTAGAATTAAACCTCCAGTCTTCTGCAGGGTGGAGAAGCAGCAGTAACTCAGTTTGCTTGAGGTGAAGGAGAGGATAGGGGTTGGGTCAAGGGGAGAAGTTGAAAATTATAGGATTTTAATTCTCCTGTTTTTAGCATTAGCTGAACACAAATATTCAGAGAGACATTGTGCCTACAATTCCTGAGCTTTTCTGGAGTAATTTGATTTAAATCATCTTGAATCTGGGCTTCCCAAGCAGCCAGTCTACATTTCAGCTTTCTCTGGTGTGTCAAAATTTTATTATTTCTCCTCTCCCATTTTCCCTCTCTTTATGTTGTTTCAGTCCTTCTACTGTCATTTTAATGTGGTTTTTGGAAGAAACAGAGGTCAAAGTATTTGGTAGATTTATTACTTTATAGGTTTGCTATATTTTTTCCATATTATAATTAAAAAGGAATACAATAGAATGTATCTACACATATGAAGTATTTTTATATATGTAATATACATAGGTATGTACATATAGTAATCTCTTGGTATCTAGGGGGAATTTGTTCCAGGACTCCCATCCTCCCCTCACCCTTTTCCAAATAACAAAATTCACAGATGCTCAAGTTCCTTACAGTCGACCTCTGTATCCTAAGGTTCTCCATCCATGGATATGGACAGCTGACTGCATATGCACGCATGCTCATACACTATATATAATACAATCTATCTGAAGTATATGCAAGGTAAAAGAATGATAAAAATGAACACCCATACACACCACCAAACTTAAGAAATATCCCATGTGTTCCTCCCTGTATTCTCCTGCCCTCCACTAAAGGTAACTCTTGTTCCAAACTTGGTGTTTAAAATTTCCTTGCTTTTCCTCTCAATTTTCTTACTTTTGGATATTCGTTTATCAGTCTGCTTTTGCTAAGTTATGCTACAGTGATAATATATGCCAAGAAATGATTTTTTTCCTCAAGTACATACTATGTGCAGGTCGGCTGTGTCTCTGTGGGTCAGTGTTGCTACGGCTTGGTGTTTTCCTCACTCCAAGACTCAGGCTAAAGGAATAGCCCCTATCTCAGTCTCATTGCAAAAGAAAAAGAGCAGTGCAGAACCATGTGATGGCTCTTAAAACTTCTGTTGGAAACACGTCAGTTCCATCATGTTTCACTGGCCAAACCTGTTATCAATGGAGAAGCTATATTACAGAGAAGGATAATAAAGGTGCACGGCAAAGACAGAGATGTATAATTCCCTTACAAGAAATGATGGTGAATAGTGGGAAGCAATAATAAAATTGACCATAGTCTGTTCTCTTGGGCATGAAAATTCATTTCCTGCCCTTCTACACAATAACATAATCCCCCATCTTCCAAGTAAATAGCCGAAAGGATGTATTCAACCACAGCATTAGATTCCAGGACTAGGATTTTGTCCTAGCTTTAACATCAGGTTCAGATACAGCTCTTCTTCACCTAGAGACAAATGAACTAAAACTAAAACCTGTGTGCCAAAAATAGCAATTCTGAAATCCTACTGGGCAAACATTGTGAAGGCCCTCTAACATGGGCAGAAGAAATATCTCTTGATTAGGCTCATTCTGTTCTCTGTGACTAGCACCACAGTGCATGGTTATAGATGACTCTTGGCTCCACCTTCAGGGCGTTTCTTCCTTTTCTATTATCCTCACTGGGCCACATCTGAAAAGGGCATTGGAAAATTTGGTCCCTTGGAGGCTAAGGTTTTCTTGCTTCCAGCTTTTAGACTTAGAACAGACACAATCTCTGTTAATCTAGGTTGATGGCTCCTTGGGTTGTATGATCCTCTCAACAACTTCAATTCCATTTAAGACATGCCTTTCTTTCTCTAGATTTAAATTGATATTTTTGAGTTTATCAGACTTCTGTGGAGGAGCTACACCATTAGCCTCTTTTGAGCCATTTTGCACACCTGAAAAGATTTACCAGTTGCCACCATAATCAACTAAACAAAAGGCACTCCTAATATCCTGGATTTGGTCTATGCCTTCCCCAAACTGAGTTTTAATCAGCTGCTGTCACTCAAAGATATTCTTAGTTTTACTTTGGATGTGAGAATAAGTTGCCTCTTTCAAACTTCTAGGTCCCCAACTTTCTGACCTCCTTTAGTTTCTTTTCATCTTTTCTTACAAAGTGGTCAATTCTTTTGTGGGCTCATAGTTTTTCTGTACCACCATGTCAAATGCAGCCAACAGCAACCAAGACATGCTAGTACTATTCTGTCTTCCAATCTCCCTACCAAAAGTCACAGGGTCATTCAATATATTATCTGCTTTTCATGTTATTGCTGCTAAAGTTGCATTAAGTGTTTCACCACTGCATAATGGATTGCCATGTTTTCAGCCTCTAAAATCAGTTTCTTTGCTACCTTCCACTCTGCCACAAAGCCAGTGGCACCTATTTTAGAAGTTTTTTTATGGTAGCACTGACTTTGAGGTAATAATTTTGTAAATATCAATTGTTTACAAAACCAACAATTACTTCTTGCTCACTTTGCATAGTTGGTGGTGGATTGTTTGAAGCTTTATTTCCTATGTCCTCTTCCAGAATCCAGGATGAAAAGAGTAGCCTTACATCAGAACATGCTGTGTTTGTGGCAGGCAGAGGAGGGTAACAGTAGAACCATGTGATTGATAATTCTTAATGCTTCTTCTCAGAAGTGACATTTATTGCATCTGCTAACACTTTTTTGGCCAAAATCAGTCACATGGCTGAGACATACATCAGTGTTGTAGGAAGTGCTATCCACAACAAAGGTAAAAAGGATAGTGAATATTTTGAGTAAACAATATGATCAATCATAGTCCCTGAACATATTATATTGCTTTACATGTTTTTTAACTTTATATTTAAAAATCATAAAATATGTATTATTATGTAACAGTTTTAGAGTTCCACATTTTATTCATGACTTTCATCCGTGTTCATGTATATGGTGTTGTTCACTCATCACTGCTTTATAGTATTCCACTGTTTTAAACATATGAAAATTTACCCATTATAGCAGGTTCCAGGTTTTTGCTATTTTACATCATGTTGAAAAAAACAGGTATGTCTTCCAATGGACACATGAAAATGTTTTTTAGAATACATGCAAGGAAGAAAATTTTTTAGTTATATAGTTTTACATATCTTAAAATGTATTAAATAATGCTGAATTTGTTGTATACCATAATTATACCAATTTTTTTATTTCAGCCAGGAATATTTAAGGATTCCCATTGTTTCACACTCTTGACAGCACTTGGTATTGTCAGACTTTAACACAATTGCCAGTCAAGTAGGTATCTCATTGAGACTTATATTTATCTTTCTCTGTTCACATATTGCTTTTGTCTGTGGGACATTCATATGTCCTCTTCTGTGAAATGTCTATATATTCCTCTGGGGGAATTTTTTTGAATTATTTGTAATTTTCATATGGATTGTTAGAAGTCATTTAAAAATATGTATACATTTTCAATACTATTCTTTTGTTGGTTGCATGTGTTCCAAATATATTCTTCAAATTATGATATGGCTTGACTTTCTACTTTTGAAATGGTGTCTTTGATGAATAGAAGTTTTAAATTTTAATGTAGACAAGTCCATCAATGTTTTCCTTTGTAGTTAGTACTTTTTATATATCTCATATAAATAATTCTTGCCTACATCAAGATCATAAAAATAGTACCAAATTTTCTCATGAGAATTTTAAAATTCTGCTTTTCATGATGAAGTCTTTAATCCACTAAAAATTTATGTATGTGTATGGTGTGAGATATAAATTTTACTTTTTTCAACTTGAAAATCAACTGTATACCTACCTTTTATTGTATTCTATTTTTAAATTACAATTTTTTCTTTTTATGAGACAGAGTACCATTCTGTCACCCAGGCTGGAGTGCAGTGCTATGATCACAGCTCACTGCAGCCTCCATCCACTTTTGGACTCAAGTGATCTTTCCATCTCAGCCTCCCGAGTAGCTGGCACTACAGGTGTGTGCCACCATACCCAGCTAATTTTCTTATTCTTATTTTTTGTAGAGATTGGGTCTTGCTGTGTTGCCCAGGCTGGCTTTAAATGCCAGGGCTCAAGTAATCCTCCCTCCTCAGCTTCCCAAAGTGGTGGGATTACAGGCATGAGCCACCAAACCCAACTAAAATGATAATTTTTAATTATTTAAAAATGGAATAGATTTTTGTGCATTGATTTTATATTTGAAATTCCCTACTTATCCAAAAAGTTTGTTTTAGATTTATTTTTAAAGAGTTATATCACCTGTAATTAAGCGCAGCTTTGTTTCTTGATTCCCAATCCTCTTGCTTTTTATTGTATTGTATTAATTTCTTTTTTTGATTTACTTATGCTTTCAACATTTCACCATTAAACATCATGTTTCTTGTAGCTTTTTTCTTTTTCTCCTTTATGCTATAAACATGACAAACTATATATTTTTATATATATTATATTTTTTCTAGCATTATATTAACCTTACATTTATGGATATATTTAACTTGGTAATGGTTTTTAATCTTTTACATATGGGTGGAAATAGTTTGAGAATATTTTATTTAGGATCCTAGCATATTTGAGTGACATCTGCCTAAAATTTGCCCTTCTTGTATTATTCTACCCCTTATCATTGTTTTCAATATTAAATCTATACCAGCTTCATAAAATGTGTTAATGAGTATTTCATATTTTTCTAACCTGTGGATAGAAAATTGGAATTGTCTGTTGCTTAAAAATTCATCAGCAGATACTTAACAACCTAGGTCTGTCTATTTTTTTTCTAAAGAGTATTGATTGTTGATGTAATTTTTGTATGGCCATTGACCTATGTAGTTCGGCAGTCCTTCTGAGTCTGTTTCAGTGAAATAAAATTTTAAATTTTCTCTTCTTTTACTTAAGTCTTCAAATTCTTAGAATAAAGTTCTTCTTCATTGTATCCTCTTGTTTACTTTTAAATTTCTGTTTTATCCATAGTTATATCCTCTTTTTAATCCTTATGTTTTATTTATCTGTCCATTCTCATTTCACTTTTTCTTAATTAATCTTCCTAGAGGCACATCTGTTTTACTAATCTTTTCAAATGATCAATTTTTGGCTTTGTCTTCTCTTTTATTTCTTATGATGCAACTTCTATAAACTTTTTAATATCAAAATTATTCATAGAACACTGGTATGGGCAAGGCTTGGAAACAACAGTTTCCAGAGGTGGTGAATAAGGTAACAGGATATAGATCTAGAAAACAACTTGGTTGCATCCAAAACAAAGAATATGACTTAGGAGCAGATAATTCTTATCCGTGTTTCTCAATTGGCTGGAATCTCTTAGGTACTTTCCTTACTGATTCCTCTTTTTAACTATGAGTTTAATACAGGAATTGATTTAGAACCCTATATAGTTCTCTAATTCAAGGTTATATGATAGGGCTGTTTGTCTAAATTTAGAAAATTTGTCAACATTTTCAAAACAAAAATGTTAAAATTTCTAGTGAAAGTGGCAAAGTAAGTAGATGGCTTAGGGTCTGGAAACTGCATATGGTTTTACAAGTTTTAAGAAATGTTTCTAGTCCAAAGTAAAATACAAAGAAAAAATTAGTACTATATATAGAACATAATAAGGCAGTTTTTACATTAAAAACAAATGTGAAGGGAAAAGCAATACAGAAAGGGTAAATCATGGGCTAACCTTATTGAAAGATGATGAGTAGACATAATAAACACTCCTGTTTGGGGATAAAACCACAAAGGAATATATTTTAAGGAATAAGGTAAACAGGAAGTAGACAAGTTCTTGTAACTCAGCCTTGAATTATCTTAATCCTGGAAATAAAATTAAAATAATGCCAGATTGCTAGAGCCTTCTGACATTCAGGAGGGCTTATACCCCTGAATGGTTAGCAGAATCCCTCAGATGCCTTTCTGAAGGAAAATAACATTATCTTGGGCACCAGATTATTTTTAGAAGCAATTTTAAGCTATAATATAATGTTTGGCACAAATTTTTTATTATACTTTATGTTCTAGGGTACACGTGCACAACGTGCAGGTTTGTTACATATGTATACATGTGCCATGTTGGTATACTGCACCCATTAACTCATCATTTACATTAGGTATATCTCCTAATGCTATCCCTTCCCCCCCTTCCCCCACCCCACAACAGGCCCCGGTGTGTGATGTTCCCCTTCCTGTGTCCAAGTGTTCTCATTGTTCAGTTCCCACCTATGAGTGAGAACACGTGGCACAAATTTTTTAAACAGCTCAGTGGGGAGCAAGACAAGATGAGCAAAACCTAGCAGAAACCACCAGCAATAGCATTATTCCATAAGGGCTTCAAACATTGTCATAATTAGACAAAGACTTTGTGGCTCACGCCTGTAATTCCAGCATTTTGGGAGGCCGAGGCGGGCAGATCACCTGAGGTCAGGAGTTGGAGACCAGCCTGGCCAACATGGTGAAACCCCGTCTCTCCTAAAAATACAAAAATTAGCTGGGCATGATGGCAGGCGCCTGTAGTTCCAGCTACTTGGGAGGCTGAGGTGGGAGAATCGCTTCAACCCGGGAGGCGGAGGTTACACTGAACTGAGATCGTGCCACTGCAATCCAGCCTGGGTGACAAGAGTGAAACTCGGTCTCAAAATAATAATAATAGTAAATATAAGATAACATAAGATAAGATAAGATAAGATAAGGTATGTGCTTTCCATGTTCTAGAAGATAAAAGACAAGATTAACAATTTTTTTTTTTCAGAGAAAAAAGTAAACAGAAACCCTAAATCTGAACACAAGAACTGAAATTAAAAATTCAATTGATGGGTCTAATACATCATATACAACTATGAAGATACTTAATTAACTGGAATATTCTCAGCAATATCTGTCAAAATAAAATGATAGAAAATACAGAGAAGAAGGTAAAAGATGTAGAGAATACAGTGAGAATTTCTAATATTTTGAGTTCTAAAAAGAAAAGAGAGAAATAATAAGGCTGAAGAAAAAGAGGAGAGATATAATCAGGCTGAAACAAATTTTGATGTGAGAATAGCTGAGAACTTTCTAAAACTGGAGAAAAACATCAAGCTACTATTTAAGAACCACATAAATACCAGGAAGAATAGCTGAAAAACAAATCTACACTGAGATACTAAGTGATAAAAATGTGGAAACCTCAAAATGGAGAAAAAAATCTTAAAGTCAGTTATAGAAAGATGTTACCTTTAAAAGGGCAACAATAGACAGACAGCTAACTGCTCAGCAGAAACAAAGGACCTCACCTAGCAATGAAATGGTGTCTTCAAAGTGTTAAAATATCTGTCATTTTTACATCTTCTGAAATTGATGGTAAAAAAACATACGTTTAGATTAACACATGAGATAATTCCCCAGTAACAGACATGTTAAAATAAATACTAAACGATATTCTTCAGGCAGAGGGAAAAAAAAATCCACAGGAAAGCTTGGAAATGTTGGAAGAATTGAAAAGCAATGGAAACACTAATGTAATAAGGCGTCTGGCTCCATGTTTTGATGTTTGACTGCTGAAAGCTTTTAAGCTTCATTCCCTCCCTCTTCTTCCGTTCCACGTCTGAGCAAGCTAATAAAAACGCCTGGGTACTCCCTCTTTTGATGCCAGTAAAAGATTTAAACCATTCAAACCTCTACTTATGCAGAAGAACCCTCATCCCAGACCTACTCTCTAATTACCGTAAAAACCAGTCTCCTTTTCCTCATCTCTCAAGATATTTTTGGACTAGTTTGGGAGGTCTATCCTGCTCTTCCCAGACTAATAAACCTTTTCATATTCTTAGCATAATCACTTTCAACCTCCAAACCAAAATTTGGGTGAGGTGCCATCCCACTTCTGATGGGTGGTCACAACAACTAGTAAGCGAGTAAATCAAAATAATCATTGACTGTGCAAAAAATCATAATAGTGTTTTATTGAGTTTTTAATATCTATACATAAAATACAAACTAATGATATTTATCTCAAATGGAGAATAAATGGAATTAAATTATTCAAATTAAAATGGGAATAAATAAAATTAAATTATTCTAATATCTTTGATCTATTTGCATTATCTGGGTAGAGTTTCAAATAACCAATTAGTATTAGATTTTGATAAGTTAAGAGCATATGCTATCATTTCTAGACTAACTACAGAAAGAATAGTAAGAGAATATATAGCTTTTGAGGAAATAGAGGGAAGATGGAATAATTTTAAAAATTATCTATCTAAACAAAGGCTAGAAAAGAGAGGAAAAAAGCAAAGCGGTAAGGAAACAGGTCACAACAGAATGGTAGATTCAAATTCAAATATATCAGTAATTACATTAAATGTAAATAGACTAACTGTTCCAATTTCTAAATCTATAAAGAAAAACATTACTAACTGCATTTTAAAATTATGATTCTGTTTACAAAGGACATATATAAAATATGTAGATATAAAAAGTTGTAAAATATTTGCCAAACAAAAATCAGTGTAACAATATCATGTAAAGTGGAGTTTAAGCAAAAAGTTAAAAGGACATTTGATAACAATTCTGTATTTGTATGTATCTAATAAAATAGCCTTCAAATAAAGCAACAATTGACAGCAAAAAGAGATAGAGAAACCCACAATTATAGTGCAAGATTATAACATATATCTTTTATAACAATTAAGCAAGCAGACAGAAAATCAATTAGGATACAGTAGAATAACACAAAAAGCAAATGACCTAATTAATATGAATAAAAGGAAATATTTTAAACCTAAAAAAACATAGTTCATTTTTTTCAAGTACACTTGGAACATTACAAAATTTATTATATAATTGGCCACAAAGTAAGGTTCCACAAATTTTAAAGAACTAAAGTTATAGAGTGTATCTGTGGTTGCAATGTAATTAAGTTGGAAATTGAAAAAAAAAATGTTGCTGGAATACTCTTGCATGTTCAAGTAAGCCATGGTTCAATGAAGAGAACATACTGAAAATTATAAAATAATAGGCAGAGGCAGGAGAATCACTTGAGTCCAGGAGTTCAAGACCAACCTGGGCAACACAGCGAGACCCTGTCTCTAAATAATAATAATAATTATTATTATTATATTGTAAAATATTGAAATTACTAAATATCAAAATATCTAGGATGCAGCAAAAGTCATGTAGGAAAAACTTTAGTGTGTTAGAAGTATGTATTTTTTAAAATTTCATAATCAATGAACTATGCATCTATCTCAAAAAATTAGAAAACAACAAAACAAGATCCAAAGAGAATAGAAAGAGGAAATAAAATTAACAGCAGAAAACAATAATATTGAAACTGAACAATAGAGAAAATCAATGAAATTCAGATATTGTTCCTTTGAGAAGATTAGTAAAAGACAAATACTTACATTGCTATTAATGAAGAAAAAAGGGAAAAGGCACAAAAAATAATAGTAATAAAAACAAAACATCACTACAGATTGTACAGACATTGTTAGATTACAAGGGGAGATCATGAAGAACTTTTTCCCAAATGAACTTGAAAATGTTGACAATGAAAATATCTAACAATATTACTTTACAAAACTAACACAAGAAGAAATATAAAACTTGAATAGTCCTATACTGTTTCATATTACTCTCTTTATTTAATAGTGAATTCAACCAAACATTTAAGGAAGAAATAAATTCAAACTCTTCCAGAGGCTACAGAAGGGGGAACACACTGTATCTTCTTTAACAAGACCAGAGTAACTTTGATATTAAAATCTAACAAGGATATTAAGAAAAAAAATTACAGATAATCACACTAATGACTGTAGATATAAGAATTTCAAACAAATTGCTAGCAAACCGAAACCAGTAATATGCATTTACTAGTTTATCTAGGAATTTGAGATTGGTATATTAAAACAGTGATTAGTGTAATTCTTTACATTAGCATAAAAAAGAAAAAAGTCATATGATCTAAATAGATGGAGAAAAGGCATTTGATAAAATTGAGCAACAATTCATAATTAAAAGCCCTTAGCAAACTAAACTAGGAGGGAGCTTCCTTAACTCAATAAAGGGCATGTAAAAAACAAATAAACACAAACAAGTCAAACAACAACAAAATTTCTATAGGAAAACATCAGTTTAATAGTAAATGTTGAAAGGTTTTACTTTGAAATCTGAATTTGGACAAGAATGCCAGCAGTCACTCATTTTATTTAACATTGTATAGGTACACAATGTGACAAGGCAAGAAGAAATATAAGGCAATGGATTTAAAAAGAAAAAATAAAACTATTATTCACAGAAAAGTATGACTGCTTACATAAAAAATCCAAAAAAGGTATGTATACAATTTTAAAATTTATATATGGATTACAGAAGAACGTTGAGTATAGGTTAATATAACCTTTTTTTAAAAAAAGAAGTATACATTTTATGCCAGCCAGCAACAACTATTTAAAAAATAGAACTTAAAAAGTTTACATTTATATATAAATGTTTTATATATTATATGTAAATATAATATATAATATAAAGATAATATTATATGTAAATATAAACAAGATGAGTAGGACATCACGAAAAAAGACTAGGAAAAAGAAAGGAAAATTAACTGATAAAGTATCATTGAGGAAAACTGAAGAAGACCTAAGTAAATGGAGAAATGTATCATGTTCATGGGCTCAACAACTCACTATTATAAACATGTCAATTTTCTTCAAGCTTCTATAAATTCAATGCAATCCAAATAAAAATAGTTACAGTGGTGTTGTGTGCATATGTACATGTGTAATGATGGCCAAGGTTATTAGTGGGGTGTAGGAACTAGCTTATACCAACTCATGAGGTGCACCAGTTCATACTAGCTAACACCAAATCATGGGAGCCGACTGTTGAATATTCAGAAATTTTTGAACTGATTATTAAACCACTGTGGCTTGAAATCACCCATTGTGGGAGTAGGTACCCCCATGGAAATTGGCAAACACTACAAATCAAAGACGTTTTTCCCCCCAAGAGTCAGCTTGCCAGCACACCACTGAACTTATTCTAAAATTGACATGAAAAGGAAAAAACAAAAAACAACAAAACAAGAGAATAGTTAAGACACATTGAAAAATAAAAATAAAGTGAAAACACGTGCTTTACCAGATATCACTACTTATTATAAAGCAACAAGAATTAAGACAGTTTTATTCATGTTTCTGTCAAAGGTTTTAGTTATAATTTTTTAAAGGTTAAGAAATATTCATCTCTATAGCACCTATAGTCATCTCACACATCATATGAATCTCACCCTTTGAACAGCAGTCAATATTTCTTGTGTTGGCTCACTACTTTTTATTAATTAATTTTCCATTACTGCAATTATTCATCAATAGAAGGTACTTAATAAACATTGAAATAAACATATAACATTTCAAAAGTAAGAATTGTTCATTTATAAATCACTTAAAATGTTCTAACATGCCACCAGCAGTAATTTGGGAAGCCTGACATTAGGGTTAAATTATTTCTGTTTTAATTTGTCTGTTTCTCCCAACTCTCCTCTTACCAAGTAACAGACTCAAAAAGTGCTGCAGTCAGAAATGAGTCTGTCTCTGCTGTTTGGGGCTCTGCCCACAGGGAAGGACCAACCCCTCTAACTTTAAAGCCTGGTTCTAACTCTGGTCCAAAGACCTCAGCCAGGTCTGTAAACTGTTCCTGCTCACAGAATGCGGAGACCACAAAGATAAACCCACCAGGTAGAAGGGAATGGTTTAAGTATATTGTAGATGGTTGCTAATACATACTTCCCATTTGTTTTCCATAACAAAAGAGACACATTTCTAGTTTTTGTGTGGTTCCAGATAGCACTGCATTCTTTGGAAATTCCAAGTTATTTCGATAATATCTTGAAAACGTGACTACCTGAGGTCAACCTATTACAATGGCACAAATGTTGATTCTCATCCTCTATCCCATTAGCCTTTGCTTGCTTTGTTTCTTAGGATAGCCATCTGAATCTATTAGTTCAAATTTCAAGGTTGAACCTTGACTAAGTTACTTCACATGGGTTCTTAAAATGAACTACCACTTGACAGTGATTTATTCTGCATGCTACTGTTCATCTCCTACCTCAATAGGATCCTCCCTAAACCACCAAAGGTATAGTTCTTGGGGAAAAGTAAATAGTCATTGTCAAATTGATTCTCTCTCTCTCTTCCTTTCCCCTTCCCTCTTTCTTTCAAACACAAACACAGAAACTGATTAAACTGATTTCTATTTACAACTATAAAACTAACAATATTCAATTTCGTTAGCATATAAATCAAGTAACTAGAAAACACTTTACAAATAACCCAAAATGAAAGGTGAGCACCCTAATTGTGCCACTTGTCTAGACAAGGATCTTATAATTTTTCCAACCATTAATTCATTAATTGACTAATATGTATTCAGCACTGTTACATATTTTTGAGGATAAAAACATAAAAAAATACACCACAGGGCTTCAATGTATTTGCAACCTTTATATGCCTTCAGTGTGTTTACGTAGGGAGCAATGCAAGATGATGTTCTATAATTATACAATAAGTTTGATAATGCAGACTACAAGTGTTGTACTATCATGAATAATTACAATGTTGGCAATATTTTCCCCATTCCTCTGAAAGAGGCATTATTATTATCCCTAACCTATAGGCAAGGGTTAGGGAATTTAAGTAATTTGCCAAGTACTAGACAGTGTTTGGCAAGGCCAAGACTAGAACCATATCTAACTGCAAATCTCATGCTTTTTTCTATGTGTTCTCTCACAAGACTTTGCACAGTGTTGAACACATAGTAGGTGCATAGTAATTGAAGATTTAAAAACACGAAAAGTTCACTTTGAAATAAGTACAGATAAGATCTATAAAAGACAGGCTGATTTGTGTAATTGACTAGATAGAGTATTATATTCTCAATGTGGGTTCCCCCATAAACAGAGTCTTAGCTAAGGACTTGCATGAAGAAGTGAGCCAGAAACAGGAGTCGGGGAGCTGGGAGAGTGATAGATGGGAAAAAAGAAAGGTCAATATAAAGGTTCAATATCAAGTTTCTAGTTGTGGAAAATGGGTTTGATCTGCCAGACCACCTGGAAAGTATTCAGAATGCCTGAGATGCATTCAATGTCTCCCTTCATCCATTGGCTGAGGGTTCCTCCAAGAGGCAGTAAAGACCCACACTTCCTGGTTTCTGGCCTTGCTAGAAGGCTCCTACCTGGAAACTAGCCTGAGACAAAAAGCAGAAGGCAAGCATTTGCACTGAACTCTGTGTTCTAATTACAGCTGAAATCAGAGATGGGCCAGTGAGATGGAATATGATGTACCAGAGGTATGTGCTGCAGTTACTTATATTGAATTACTAAAGATTTTTTTAAATGGCTTGCAAAAGGTTCCAAAAATAATGGTTTTACCTTTTGATGTCAATTTGAATGATTTTGATAAAATTTACCTAAAAACACTCTACCTTACATTTAATTTGTGGTTTAATTTGAAACACAATGGAAGCCAATCTACTTAACAGGTGGAAATCTTTCTCTAATTTGAATAAACTTTAATGAAATTCGATACAAGTGTGCATTTATTCATTTAATGTTTATAGAACACCTGTTCTAAGACAGGAGGTATTTACAATGTTTAATCTGACATGAACCCTACCCTCAATTAGTTTAGAGTCATTTAGGTTAATCACATCAAGAGACATTGTTGGTCATTGCTAATTCCATAGAAACTAGCAAAAGCAAAACACTGGGGTGAGTTAGATGCCTAGAGGATGGCACACATACAGGGTCTGGGTCCAGGCTACCAGAGAGAAAAGGATCTCTGGAGAGTGCAGTAACAGATAATACATAAGGAGGGGTCAGATAAGTACAATATAAAACCGCGATGACATACGGAGTTAGGAGCCTTGCAACACATTATGCAGAATAACATGCTAAAAAAAGCAGGCAGGCAGCTGTTTGGTATCAGTAGGTAGCAGGACTGGAGGCTGAGCAGGTTGCCAAGAATATGACTCAGTTATAGGAATCAAGAATATTTTTAAACCCATAAGGACACTTCAAGTTGTTGAAAGCTGTACCACAGGTACAAATCTCAGTGACTTATTACAACGAAATGTTTCTCTCTCAAGCTATATGTCAGTGATGGGTTGGCTGGGATCTCTGTTCCATGTGGTCCTCCCTCCAGGATCAGGCAGATACAGAAGCTGCCATCTGGGGAATTACCAGATGCCGTGATAGGGGGAAGAGAAGTGGGATGAATTAACACACTAGGCCTTAAGCCTTCAGTCTGGAAGTGTTTTATACTACTTCTGCCCACATTCTATTGGCCAAAACATGTCATATGACCAAATGTAACTTCAAAGGGACTGGGGAAACAATATCCTCTTACAAGATGTCTGTGGAAAGACTGAGGCCAACCACACAAGTCTTACCCCTGCAAAATGAAAGGGTGAATAAATATCCGTACATATACAAACATATAAATCTTTCAGTAGACAAAGACAATGTTGAGATAGGTTCTGAATGTGTTCCAAACTAAACCGTAATTTAAAATATCGACACAATGAAAACATTCCATGGAACTGTCTTTTATCATAGGTCCCTTGTCTCTCTCTTAAAAACCATATACTTGACAAGTTTATTTTATATTCAGAAAGTATAAGCATTTTGGGATGCTGAGGTGGGCAACTCACCTGAGGTCAGGAGTTCAAGACCAGCCTGGCCAACATGGTGAAACCCCGTCCCTACTAAAAATACAAAATTTAGCCAGGCATGGTGGCGTGTGCCTACAATCCTAGCTACTCGGGAGGCTGAGGCAGGAGAATCACTTGAACCTGGGAGGTGGAGGTTGCAGTGAGCCGAGATCCCACCACTGCACTCCAGCCTGGGCAACAGAACGAGACTCCATCTCAAAAAAAAAAAAAAAAAAAAGGGAAAAAAAAAAGAAAACAAAAAGAAAGAAAGTAGAGGCTCAATATCAAACATAATCCTCTAAGTTGTCAACTGTAAGCCAACATATCTGTAGCTCCTTCCTTGCATGAGAAAGAACAAGGGAGGCTGCTTATAGTGCTTGATTGGTGGGAATAATGGAAGGTATTAGGCTTCAGTAAGTTTGGGGGATAGACATAAATAGAGTAAAAGGTACAGTCCTAAAGGGTTTCCCTTTTCTGATTCTTCCATTGTTCAGCAGTTTCAATATGTAGACCTTGATTAGTAGGGCAGAGAAGTCAAGGAAACAAGGCCTCAGGCTCATATATACTTAGGCTTAGCTATGACCACAAAAGGCAAAAATGTCAAATTCAGAATGGTCCATCTCCTCATAATTCTCATTCTACATTCTTTCATTTTAAATATTTTTTTTAAAGAAAAACTACTCTACAAATAAAAAAGAAAGATTAGAGCTTGCAAAAGGACAAATCCACTGCCTCTCACGTTTGTTTCCAGATATGACTTCTAATTTTATTGCCTTTTGCTGACTTTCAGCAGCATTCATTGCTTTTCCCCCTAAAACATCTTAATGTTAAGTATGTTTTTAAAAATTCTAGTGTTGACCCAGAAGAGTCTTTCCCCTCTGTTAAATTACTAACACATTAATCTCTTCCAAGTCTTTACAGAAATGGAATAAGAAATTGGTTTATAGTCGGCGGAGCAAGATGGCCGAATAGGAACAGCTCCAGTCTCCAACTCCCAGCGCGAGCGACACAGAAGACCGGTGATTTCTGCATTTTCAACTGAGGTACTGGGTTCATCTCACTAGGGAGTGCTGGACAATCGGTGCTGGTCAGCTGCTGCAGCCCGACCAGCGAGAGCTGAAACAGGGCAAGGCATCGCCTCACCTGGGAAGCACAAGGGGGAAGGGAATCCCTTTTCCTAGCCAGGGAACAGAGACACACAACACCTGGAAAATCGGGTAACTCCCATCCCAATACTGCGCTTTAAGCAAACGGGCACACCAGGAGATTATAGCCCATACCTGGCCGGGAGGGTCCCACGCCCACGGAGCTTCCCTCATTGCTAGCACAGCAGTCTGCGATCTAACCGCAAGGCAGCAGCGAGGCTGGGGGAGGGGTGCCTGCCATTGCTGAGGCTTAAGTAGATAAACAAAGCCGCTGGGAAGACAAAGCCACTGGGAAGCTCGAACTGGGTGGAGCTCACAGCAGCTCAAGGAAACCTGCCTGTCTCTGTAGACTCCACCTCTGGGGACAGGGCACAGCTAAACAACAACAACAATAAAAAGCAGCAGAAACCTCTGCAGATGCAAACGACTGTCTGACAGCTTTGAAGAGAGCAGTAGATCTCCCAACACGGAGGTTGAGATCTAAGAATGGACAGACTGCCTGCTCAAGTGGGTCCCTGACCCCTGAGTAGCCTAACTGGGAGACATCCCCCACTAGGGGCAGTCTGACACCCCACACCTCACAGGGTGGAGTACACCCCTGAGAGGAAGCTTCCAAAGCAAGATTCAGACAGGTACACTCGCTGTTCAGCAATATTCTATCTTCTGCAGCCTCTGCTGCTGATACCCAGGCAAACGGGGTCTGGAGTGGACCTCAAGCAATCTCCAACAGACCTACAGCTGAGGGTCCTGACTGTTAGAAGGAAAACTATCAAACAGGAAGGACACCTACACCAAAACCCCATCAGTACGTCACCATCATCAAAGACCAGAGGCAGATAAAACCACAAAGATGGGGAAAAAGCAGGGCAGAAAGCTGGAAATTCAAAAAATAAGAGCACATCTCCCCCTGCAAAGGAGTGCAGCTCATCGCCAGCAATGGATCAAAGCTGGACGGAGAATGACTTTGACGAGATGAGAGAAGAAGGCTTCAGTCCATCAAACTTCTCAGAGCTAAAGGAGGAATTACATACCCAGGGCAAAGAAACTAAAAATCTTGAAAAAAGAGTGGAAGACTTGATAGCTAGAGTAATTAATGCAGAGAAGGTCATAAACGAAATGAAAGAGATGAAAACCATGACAAGAGAAATACGTGACAAATGCACAAGCTTCAGTAACCGACTCGATCAACTGGAAGAAAGAGTATCAGTGATTGAGGATCAAATGAATGAAATGAAGTGAGAAGAGAAACCAAAAGAAAAAAGAAGAAAAAGAAATGAACAAAGCCTGCAAGAAGTATGGGATTATGTAAAAAGACCAAATCTATGTCTGATTGGGGTGCCTGAAAGTGAGGGAGAAAATGGAACCAAGTTGGAAAACACTCTTCAGGATATCATCCAGGAGAACTTCCCCAAACTAGTAGGGCAGGCCAGCATTCAAATCCAGGAAATACAGAGAACGCCACAAAGATACTCCTCGAGAAGAGCAACTCCAAGACACATAATTGCCAGATTCACCAAAGTTGAAATGAAGGAAAAAATCTTAAGGGCAGCCAGAGAGAAAGGTCGGGTTACACACAAAGGGAAGTCCATCAGACTAACAGCAGATCTCTCAGCAGAAACTCTACAAGCCAGAAGAGAGTGGGGGCCAATATTCAACATTCTTAAAGAAAAGAATTTTAAACCCAGAATTTCATATCCAGCCAAACTAAGTTTCGTAAGTGAAGGAGAAATAAAATCCTTTACAGATAAGCAAATGCTTAGAGATTTTGTCACCACTAGGCCTGCCTTACAAGAGACCCTGAAAGAAGCACTAAACATGGAAAGGAACAACCGGTACCAGCCATTGCAAAAACATGCCAAAATGTAAAGACCATCGAGGCTAGGAAGAAACTGCATTAACTAACGAGCAAAATAACCAGTTAATATCATAATGGCAGGATCAAGTTCACACATAACAATATTAACCTTAAATGTAAATGGACTAAATGCTCCAATTAAAAGACACAGACTGGCAAACTGCATAAAGAGTCAAGACCCATCAGTCTGCTGTATTCAGGAGACCCATCTCACATGCAGAGACATACATAGGCTCAAAATAAAGGGATGGAAGAAGATCTACCAAGCAAATGGAGAACAAAAAAAAGCAGGGGTTGCAATCCTAGTCTCTGATAAAACAGACTTTAAACCATCAAAGATCAAAAGAGACAAAGAAGGCCATTACATAATGGTAAAGGGATCAATTCAACAGAAAGAGCTAACTATCCTAAATATATATGCACCCAATACAGGAGCACCCAGATTCATAAAGAAAGTCCTTAGAGACTTACAAAGAGACTTAGACTCCCATACAATAATAATGGGAGACTTTATCACCCCACTGTCAACATTAGACAGATCAACGAGACAGAAAGTTAACAAGGATATCCAGGAATTGAACTCATCTCTGCAGCAAGCAGACCTAATAGACATCTATAGAACTCTCCACCCCAAATCAACAGAATATACATTCTTCTCAGCACCACATCGCACTTATTCCAAAATTGACCACATAGTTGGAAGTAAAGCACTCCTCAGCAAATGTAAAAGAACAGAAATTATAACAAACTGTCTCTCAGACCACAGTGCAATCAAACTAGAACTCAGGACTAAGAAACTCAATCAAAACCGCTCAACTACATGGACTGAACAACCTGCTCCTGAATGACTACTGGGTACATAATGAAATGAAGGCAGAAATAAAGATGTTCTTTGAAACCATTGAGAACAAAGATACAACATACCAGAATCTCTGGGACACATTTAAAGCAGTGTGTAGAGGGAAATTTATAGCACTAAATGCCCACAAGAGAAAGCTGGAAAGATCTAAAATTGACACTCTAACATCGCAATTAAAAGAACTATAGAAGCAAGAGCAAACACATTCGAAAGCTAGCAGAAGGCAAGAAATAACTAAGATCAGAGCAGAACTGAAGGAGATAGAGACAAAAAAAACCCTCCAAAAAATCAATGAGTCCAGGAGTTGGTTTTTTGAAAAGATCAACAAAATTGATAGACTGCTAGCAAGACTAATAAAGAAGAAAAGAGAGAAGAATCAAATAGATGCAATAAAAAAGGATAAAGGGGATATTACCACCGACCCCACAGAAATACAAACTACCATCAGAGAATACTATAAACGCCTCTATGCAAATAAACTAGAAAATCTAGAAGAAATGGATAATTTCCTGGACACTTACACTCTTCCAAGACAAAACCAGGAAGAAGTTGAATCCCTGAATAGACCAATAGCAGGCTCTGAAATTGAGGCAATAATTAATAGCCTACCAACCAAAAAAAGTCCAGGACCAGATGGATTCACAGCTGAATTCTACCAGAGGTACAAGGAGGAGCTGGTACCATTCCTTCTGAAACTATTCCAATCAATAGAAAAACAGAGAATCCTCCCTAACTCATTTTATGAGGCCAACATCATCCTGATACCAAAGCCTGGCAGAGACACAACAAAAAAAGAGAATTTTAGACCAATGATGAACATTGATGCAAAAATCCTCAATAAAATACTGGCAAACCGGATTCAGCAGCACATCAAAAAGCTTATCCACCATGATCAAGTGGGCTTCATCCCTGGGATGCAAGGCTGGTGCAACATTCACAAATCAATAAACATAACCCAGCATATAAACAGAACCAAAGACAAGAACCACATGATTATCTCAATAGATGCAGAAAAGGCTTTTGACAAAATTAAACAGCTCTTCATGCTAAAAACGCTCAATAAATTCGGTATTGATGGAACGTACCTCAAAATAATAAGAGCTATTTATGACAAACCCACAGCCAATATCATACTGAATGGGCAAAAATTGGATAAATTCCCTTTGAAAACTGGCACAAGACAGGGATGCCCTCTCTCACCACTCCTATTCAAAACAGTGTTGGAAGTTCTGGCTAGGGCAATCAGGCAAGAGAAAGAAATCAAGGGTATTCAGTTAGGAAAAGAAGAAGTCAAATTGTCCCTCTTTGCAGATGACATGATTGTATACTTAGAAAACCCCATTGTCTCAGCCCAAAATCTCCTTAAGCTGATAAGCAACTTCAGCAAAGTCTCAGGATACAAAATTAATGTGCAAAAATCACAAGCATTCTTATACACCAGTAAGAGACAAACAGAGAGCCAAATCATGAATGAACTCCCATTCACAATTGCTTCAAAGAGAATAAAATACCTAGGAATACAACTTACAAGTGATGTAATGGACCTCTTCAAGGAGAACTACAAACCACTGCTCAGTGAAATAAAAGAGGACACAAACAAATGGAAGAACATACCATGCTCATGGATAGGAAGAATCAATATTGTGAAAATGGCCATACTGCCCAAGGTTATTTATAGATTCAATGCCATCCCCATCAAGCTACCAATGAGTTTCTTCACAGAATTGGAAAAAACTGCTTTGAAGTTCATATGGAACCAAAAAAGAGCCCGCATTGCCAAGACAATCCTAAGTCAAAAGAAGAAAGCTGGAGGCATCACGCTACCTGACTTCAAACTATACTACAACGCTACAGTAACCAAAACAGCATGGTACTGGTACCAAAACAGAGATATAGACCAATGGAACAGAACAGAGTCCTCAGAAATAATACCACACATCTACAGCCATCTGATCTTTGACAAACCTGAGAGAAACAAGAAATGGGGAAAGGATTCCCTATTTAATAAATGGTGCTGGGAAAATTGGCTAGCCATAAGTAGAAAGCTGAAACTGGATCCTTTCCTTACTCCTTATACGAAAATTAATTCAAGATGGATTAGAGACTTAAATGTTAGACCTAATACCATCAAAACCCTAGAAGAAAACCTAGGTAGTACCATTCAGGACATAGGCATGGGCAAGGACTTCATGTCTAAAACACCAAAAGCAACAGCAGCAAAAGCCAAAATTGACAAATGGGATCTAATTAAACTAAAGAGCTTCTGCACAGCAAAAGAAACTACCATCAGAGTGAACAGGCAACCTACAGAATGCGAGAAAAATTTTGCAATCTACTCATCTGACAAAGGGTTAATATCCAGAACCTACAAAGAACTCAAACAAATTTACAAGGAAAAAACAACCCCATCAAAAAGTGGGCAAAGGATATGAAAAGACACTTCTCAAAAGAAGACATTAATACAGCCAACAGACACATGAAAAAATGCTCATCATCACTGGCCATCAGAGAAATGCAAATCAAAACCACAATGAGATACCATCTCACACCAGTTAGAATGGCAATCATTAAAAAGTCAGGAAACAACAGGTGCTGGAGAGGATGTGGAGAAATAGGAACACTTTTACACTGTTGGTGGGATTGTAAACTAGTTCAATCATTATGGAAAACAGTATGGTAATTCCTCAAGGATCTAGAACTAGATGTACCATATGACCCAGCCATCCCATTACTGGGTATATACCCAAAGGATTATAAATCATGCTGCTATAATGACACATGCACACGTATGTTTATTGCGGCACTATTCACAATAGCAAAGACTTGGAATCAACCCAAATGTCTATCAGTGACAGACTGGATTAAGAAAATGTGGTATATATACACCATGGAATACTATGCAGCCATAAAAAAGGATGAGCTTGTGTCCTTTGTAGGGACATGGATGCAGCTGGAAACCATCATTGTTAGCAAACTATCACAAGAACAGAAAACCAAACACCACATGTTCTCACTCATAGGTGGGAATTGAACAATGAGATCACTTGGACTCAGGAAGGGGAACATCACACACCGGGGCCTATCATGGGGAGGGGGGAGGGGGGAGGGATTGCATTGGGAGTTATACCTGATGTAAATGACGAGTTGGGGAGTGCTGATGAGTTGATGGGTGCAGCACACCAACATGGCACAGGTATACATATGTAACAAACCTGCACGTTATGCACATGTACCCTAGAACTTAAAGTATAATAATAATAAATTAATTTAAAAAAAAAAGAAATTGGTTTATACCTATCAACACTTGTGTTTCTCTGTGGTCCTTGAACTCATTCATGCTTTTTGAACTAATAAATTCCCAAGTCCCATAAACTGTTCTCCCTTTACATTCTCCTTAATCTGCACATACTCCCAGCTTTTAGTATGGTTGAAAACACCCTTTCTTCTTCTTCTTCTTTCTTATTTCTTCTTCATTTATTTATTTTTTTGAGATGGAATTTCGCTCTTGTTGCCCAGGCTGGAGTGCCATGGTGCGAGCTCAGCTCACTGCAACCTCCGCCTCCCGGGTTCAAGCGATTCTCCTGCCTTAGCCTCCTGAGTAGCTGGGATTATAGGCATTCACCACTATGCCTGGCTAATTTTGTATTTTTAGTAGAGATGGAGTTTCTCTATGTTGGTGAGGCTGGTCTCGAACTCCCGACCTCAGATGTTCCACTCACCTTGGCCTCTGAAAGTACTGGGATTACAGGCATAAGCCACCGTGCCCAGCCATCCTTTCTTCTTAAAAGTTTCTGTTCATTTGGCTCCTATGACAGTGTGCAATCCAGATTCTTTTTCGCCTTCTCTGTCATCAATGGCCTCTTTCCTTATCCTGATTATTTAAAAGGGTAAAAATTCTTTAAGGCTCTGTTGTAATGTGTTTTCTTTCTGGACCACATAATCTCTCCCAAGCCTTCAAATATGACCTCTGTGAAAGGCACTGAAATTGGTATCATTAATCTTGACTTCTTTATAGAGTATGAGACACTTGCAAACACCTTTGAATATGTCACGCATCCACTCAAAACTGCACTGGGTTCTCAGAACAAAACTATCTATTGAACAAATTCTAAACTCTACATCTCACGCTAAGATTTAAGTCCTCCCTGATGCTGCTCCAATCTAATTTCTGACTAGTTCCTGTTCTAGTCCACTTCAAGAATCCTATACTCCAGTGAAACAGAACTCCTCACTGTTCTTTAATTCCAATTCCCTTTTTTACTGTCTTTACCTGTGATTCTACTATTTCTTCTACTGAGCATGCCTTCCTGATGTCCACATTGTACCCATGCTTTAAAAGGAATGTTTTATAAGATGTTTCATAAACTTCAAAACTAAACAAAGTGCAAACCATATGTGAATACATCATAAAAGAAAGTTACCTGCAGCAGACAGATGTTCCATTGAGCATTCTGTTTATATATGTCCAGAATGTTGGCAAAACCTCGAGCATGTTCATAACAAGCCTTTTGTCGCCTCGGTTCTTGTGTCTCTGCATCTTCTTGCTTTTTCAGAGAAGTAATTTTCCTTTTAATACTTTCAAATTCCCTCATAAAGTCACCTCCTGCCAAACCTTTCTATATCCCATTTCCTAGGAAATAATCAAGCTTTCTCTCTTCCCCTTTCTGAGGAAATGTTAAGAAGCTATTTGCTTCTGTTTCTCCCTTCTTTTGCAAGAGTGTCTTCTCCCCTTTTTCTCTATGCCTCTCCCCTCTTCAATCTTACTCAGCATTTGATTTGACACAGAACACACTGTCACACATCAGCAGCCACCTGCAGTGACAACTTTATTTCTCTATCTTGTTTTTCTCTGGCCTACGTATAAACAAATACATTGACATAGCATTCAGATTAAACGTCAAAGGCACTCTCTTATGTAATATACATATGTACACACACGTTCAGAACTTTTAAATTACTAGCTAATTCTAGACTCATAATTTTACTTTTGATCTTCTCTCCCCAGATAGGCTAATTCATGACCCGTAAAACCACTCTGAGCAGATCCACCAGGGGAAGTCATCTTGATTTCATCTCTGTGCCCCAGGAGAAAATTAGAGTGCGTGTGAGAAGGCCAAAGGTCCAGGTTGTGGAAAAGTATTCATTGCAGCAATGTCTCCAAAGGAGGGAGCAGGGTGATAAGGCCACTTCACTTTTTTATTCTTTTGTTGATTTCCCTTTGGACTTGTCAAATGAAGTGCTGAGATGAGCCCTCTCCTTCCTACAGCTCAACAATAGAAGTGAAGATGCCACAAACACTCCCAGGATAAAGGAGATAAGACCCAACGGGGGCAAAGGGGGAAAGTGCCATGGTGCTTATGGAATCCATTGCTGGATACGGCCCAACTTGGACAATGAACCACATTTGTGTCACTACAATGGCAGCCTTCTTTTTCTAACCTTTGGGTGATGAAAGGCTCCAAACCCAGATTTCTGCAAAATGAGTAAACAAGTCTGATTTCTCTCAGGTTGACTCATTTTACAACTGTGTTTATGAGTTAGAAATAGATGTGCAACAAACCATGGAAAATGGGCTTGATGATGATCGAATGTGTTGTTATGCACATAACCACAGAGTGGAAGAGGGGTTTGCTAATACATTAGAGTGTGGTTAAGCAAACAAACAAACAAACAAAAAACAGGTATGGAGAAATCAAAAGTCCTAGATTTCAAGCCTGCTTCTACCATCTATGAACTTAATAACCTCAAACAAGTTAATTTAACATCTTCAGTTTTCTCCATTAGAAAAAACAGAGGTAAGAATATGTATTTCATATGGTAGTCATGAGAATGAAGTGAGATGGCATCCATGAAAGTGCCTGGTGGTGGGCAAGGATGATGGGGTTGCTTCCAGCTGTACTCACTGCCCCCTACTCTGGGCCTCCGCATCCTCCATGGTGTATCATTTCTATCACAAGTGGGGAGGCAGAGTGCACAGAGATCCTCCTCAGGGATCTGGTGAGGACTGAAGAGATGACAAAAGCATCCAGGGTGGACTTGGCACTGATGACTCAGTACACACTTGTTCTCATTCTCATTTGAATTGTGAACTAATATTGGCCAAGATCTTCAAAGTGAAAATACAATACAAGTCTTTAGAAATTGTTTATATACCCAGTTTTTCCTGCAGTGTGCCATCCTCTCATTCACCATCGCATCTAACACTTTATCAAGTGCTGTTGAGTTTTGCTTCCAAAACACACTTTAAATTTATTCACTTCTTACATCTCTGTTGCCCCTTTCAATCATTTTTCATGAGGAATCTAGAGTGGCGTTTTGAAGATGAAAATATGGAAATAGAGATAGTGAAACGAAGCCCAATTGCAAAATATTGCTATCACAACACTTGAAATAGTAAAATAAAACCACCAACGATAACAAAATAAAACCTTCCAAAAATTGTCAACAGCAAACAAACTAGCTAAGGGTTGCAACCATACACCATATGTTTCAAAAGTAATGTATAGAAAAAGCATTGTGACCAATCTTTCACCTTGCAGAGCTGGAAAGGGAGGGTCTGCAAATCCCAGGAGTTTTCATTAATAACTCCTGTCCCCCAATTAGTAGAGATGTGGACTGAGATGAGTGGGTGGCTTAGGGAAGAGTCAAAGTGAAACCTTCTGGTGTGAATCCAAGTTGCTCAGCAGGCACAGGTGAGCAGGGCTATTGTTTTCTTGGTTTCCACACTGAAGAAGGGTCAAGGTGTGAAATGTAGGGCCTCTGCTGTGATGGTAGAATAAACTCTGGGTAGGACATTTAATGAGATATTAGGAAAAAGAGCAAAGTTCTGTCATTCAAGGTCACAGAATAATTTTCTTCTACTACCCTCCTTCACCTCACCACTTTCAAACTACAGAAAAATGGACCAAAGAGAAGTATTCCAACTCTCTAATTGTATCTTGGAGAGGAAAAAAAAATAGTTCTGAAATACAGTGGGAAAGAAATAAAGAATAACTTAGTCATACAAATTCAGGGTAAATGAATGTCTGCATAGAAATGCTTATGTTAAGCACAAGCAAGAGGAGAAATTGCAAGGCAGCAATACAAACGAGATACAGCAAATAAACATATCCGTGAACATCTAACAAAGAAGAAGAGAAAAACAAATGATAGAGCATAGCATACTGAAGACAGGTGAAAAACCCAACCTGGAAGAAAACATAGCCTAAGGAAAAGTCAAACATTCCTCACAAAAGCTTTGAGTTATAAAAGAATTTAATAAGTGAATGAATATAGTGAAACAAAAGCTCAAAAATAAGAAAAAGTGGGCCGGGTGCAGTGGCTCATGCCTGTAATCCCAGCACTTTGGGAGGCTGAGGCGGGCGGATCACGAGGTCAGGAGTTTGAGACCAGTCTGGCCAACATAGTGAAACCCTGTCTCTACTAAAAATACACAAAAAATTAGCTAGGTGTGGCGGTGTGCACCTGCAATCCCAGCTACTCAGGAGGCTGAGGCAGGAGAATCACGTGAACCCAGGAGGTGGAGGTTGCAGTGAGCCAAGATCGTGCCACTGCACTCCAGCCTGGGTGACAGAATGAGACTCTGTCTCAAAAAAAAAAAAAAAAAAAAAAAAAAAAGAAAGAGAGAAAGAAAAAGTGGAGGAAAAAACAGACTACAAGAATCCAAGTAATACTATCACAGAACAGCAGCAAAAAAATTAATGATCCCTGACTGACTCTCCAGGCTCATCTTTCACAGCCTCTCATCTTTATGTTCTCTGAGCTCTTTGAAAATAGCTGGGGCCTCCACACTGACTGCCTCTTTTCTCTTCTCTTTATCTGTTACTTTCTATTCATTTTTAATTTCTTAGCTTTAGGTTGATTTAAAAAAAAAAAAAAAAAAACCCTTACTCTCTAGTCCAGATTAAGTCTTCGGTCTATACTCTTAAATAAAATTCATTTTTTTCTTCATAATATCAATAGCTATTTGGAATTCAGTATTTGTAGGATTCTACGCCTACTATCTCCTCATTAAACTGTAAGCTCCATGAAGGCAGGGACCCTGTCTATCTTTTTCACTACTGTATCTCCACCAGCCTTGTGCCCAACACATAGCAAGTACTCAACAAATGCTTATTGATTGATCCAATGGATGAGCAAAAAACAAGTATATTTGGGAAAAACAGGAGGCTGCAATATGATGGCCACACTCGAGTTTTTGTGACTGTCCTGGACCCTTTTAAAGAGAGCGTCCAGCATTTGATGCAACACACTGACAGGAGAGAGAAGTGAGCTTGAGTTTTGAGAAGAGTATAGTTCTTTGTTACTTCCACAAGCCCAACTGAAAGTTCTTGCTTGACAGTAAACTGATTAAAGCTGGATTTTCAAACTATATTGGTCCTATAAGCAGAGGTGACTGATAGATAAAAGTGGTCTATGGGAACAAGCAGTCTCATATGCTTTTTTATTGTGGAAAGATACTTATGCCTAAAGAATGGAAGAGTAAAAAGAGCCAGAACAAGAATGCAATGCAATGCACACATATAGAAAAGAGCAGCATTGGCAGATCTGGCTGAAAACAAAAATAAAGGTAAAAATCTAATGTTCAACTTACAACCTGAAGCAAATGGTCCCTGTTTTCTACATTAACATCTCCAAACTAATATGGATGTCACCACATAATCACCTAGTAAGCAAAATGAAAGGACGTATGATTTCCTGTATTTCTACAGTTAAACTGAGTGGACTGTTCACTTTTTAAAGGGATTATTCGTTTAAAAAAAATAGATTCATTGAAATAGGAAGCTCTCCTAACAACTTAAATGAATCTACTTTTAAAATTTGATTTATTTTTACAGCCATGTCCTTACTGAGTAACTGTAGATGTGGTGTAAGACTGAGTAGGGGATGGCACAGGCATTAATGAAAAGTCAGAGCACATTTTGACTAGCACTTTGGGAGGCTGAGGTGGGCAGATCACGAGGTCAGGAGTTCGAGACCAGCCTGGCCAACATGGTGAAACCCCAACTCTACTAAAAATACAAAAATTAGCTTGGTGTGGTGGCATGTGCCTGTAATCCCAGCTACTTGGGAGGCTGAGGCAAGATAATTGTTTGAACCTGGGAGGCGGAGGTTGCAGTGAGTCGAGATCACACCATTGCACTCCAGCCTGGGCGACAGGGCGAAACTCCCTCTCAAAAAAAAGAAAAAAAAAAAACAAATTGAAACAGACATAACCACAGAAGACAGAAGAAATATTTCTGCACTGTTTTCCAGTAGGAAATTGATGCTTCTGGGAAATGATGAAGTTCAAGGGGGACTAGGAAAGAAACACAGGAAGGTTTCAAAGGTGGTACTAATGAGACATGGGTCATCATCTTACATCTTTGTTCTTAACATTCAAAGTGCTTTTAATTTTTTCATGCTTTGTCTCTCTCATGAGATGCTGCTTTACAGAGCTGTTTGACAGAAGAGCAATTATGAGACAAATATACATCTCATTGTTTATTTTGGGATGAAATACTCCATATAAGGAAAAAGGAACCTAAAATTTTGGAATGACAATGATGAAACTATTACTGGTAACTAATATATGAACGCTTACTGTGTTCTAGGTAATGCTTTTCTCATTTAGTTCTTCAACCATCAGATATGGGCAACTACCACTTTTACAGTAGAAAAAAAATAGGCATAGAGCAGTTAATTAACTTGTCCAAAGTAACTGATAAAGTCAGGATGAATATAGCTATCACCTTTCTCAAATTTATATCCTCAGCCTGGATATAATCCAAATATATATACTTAAAGTACTTAAGTATCCATGCCTCTTTGGTCTCACCCCATGAGGTTTTAATCTATCTAACCTACATCTATCTCATCTATCTACATCTATCTCATCCTCACCCTGTGATTACACTGAGCAACCAGAGCTGACAATCACTGCCTTACCTTAAGAACAGACATTATGTCTTGATTAGCATTTAGCACCTAATGAATGCTAGGTATTGAATGCTACCTAATAACATTCATTACATACTGAATGCTAATCAAGACTGCCCTTTACCCTGACTCAAATTTAGAAAACCAGATTGACGATCCTCTAGCCTCTTGTCATCCAAAATGTGGATTGTTGAACTGCAGCATCACATATTCTGGGAAGTTGAAGTTGGTGAACAAGCAGACTCTTGGACCCCACCCGAAGATCCCCAGGTGAACCACATGCATATTAAAGTTTCAGATGCCTTATTTTACTCAGGATTCTAGAACTTCTATAAAAATTGAAAAACAAGACAAATGCTTCTTATTTAACTGGAAAGTGCAAAAGTTCATATATTCAAACTGTGTAGACAAAGCCTCATTTCTTACTTTAATGTATTCTTTGTACCAAGAGTGAATATTGCTGCTATTGTGGGTTGTACGTGTTGGTACATTTAGAAGTAAAGATGATGTGGGATAGTGGTTGGGATTACAGGCTTGCTTGTCATGCGAATGTAAATTTAAATCTTAGTTGTATCACCGATTCACCGTGTAAATAGGGCATTTCCTCATCTACAATATAGGATTGATCATGATACTTATGGGTCTTTGTGGGATTAAATGAGATTATGATTAGCACTCAGAGAGGGCTGAAGCAATCAATATCTGTGAAATAATGTGAAGGGAAGAGCTTCTGACCATTTGCAGACTCCAAAACATTGACTTCAGATCTAATCCATCCACTGTGTTAGTCCACTGCTAATATACAAAGGTACTTCATCAAGAATATAATTGGGATCTTCATCTTTCATAACAAAATGGCATCCTTGCATGGGGTCTCCCTGGATTCATTAACAGAGATTGCCTATGCTTAAAGTTCTGTTCTCACAGGGTGTTCAAGGAGAAACTGACAACTAGCCTCTGAAACTTCATCCAAACTCTGGTAAAAGCTTGAGTGATTTGTTATAAGAGGAGAAAGTTGGATATATGTTGTTTTCATTTATTCTTCAAAGTATTCTAAGTTCTGTACAATTCAGACTTTATCTCCAGAAATTTTTATCAGGTTTGATTATCTCATTTTCCTGCTTCTATTCCCTTCATCACCCCAGTATGTATTCTCAATTATATTTTTTCATATTGGCTGCACATGACTAGCAGCTATTAAGTTGATCTGTGCCAAATTCTTTAAGAAGTTGGAAGAAAAATTTCTCTTCCCATAAAATGTACATATTTTCTTTTGTCAGATAATAATTAAATAATTCATCATACCCACCTTTTTGCCTCAGTTGCTAGGACATTCTGAAGTAAATGAGTTGATCCACAGTAGCATTATTAGTTCAAGTGGTTTATATATTTGGTATAAAATTATGCTGACAGACATAAAAGAGGTTCGAATAAATAGAGATACTATATTATTGGATCATAAGACTCAATGCTATAAAAATGTCCATTATCTCTATATTATTCTGAAAACTAATAAAACCACTTAAATTCTGGGATATTTTTTCTAAAATTCATTAAAAATGATTAAAGGATGTCCAAAAAAGTTATTTTTTTTTGAGACAGGGTCTCACTCTGTCACCCAGGTTGGAGTGCAGTGGTGCAATCACTGTTCACTGCAACTTCGACTTCTTGAGCTCAGGTGATCCTCCCACCTCAGCCTCCCGAGTAGCTGGGACTGGAGCTGCATGCCACCATATCTGGCTAGTGTGTGTGTGTGTGTGTGTGTGTGTGTGTGTGTGTGTGTGTGTGTTTTGTAGAAATAGGACTATTTAAAAATGAAACAGATGTAACTACAGAAGAAATATTTCTGACAATGTTTTCCAATGGGAAATTGGGGCTTCTGGGAAATGATGACATGTCACCATGTTGCCCAGGGTCGGAAAAGGTTATTTTTTAAATGACGTGGAGAGGTTTCTTTTACTAAACAACATGTTACATAATAAAAATAATTGAAAGAGTTGTTTTCTTTTACTAAACAACATGTTACATAATAATAATAATTGAAAGAGTATGATACTGATGCTGGACTAGTTAAACTGATTAATGGAATTTAAGAAACAAATGTGAGTATATTTTTTAGAACAGGGGTCCCCAGACTCCTGGCCACAGGCTGGTACCAGTCAATGGCCTGTTAGGAACCAGGCTGCAGGGCAGGGGAGCGGCGGGTAAGCGACATTACCTCCTGAGCTCCAGCTCCTGTCAGATCAGCGTTGGCATTAGATTCTTATAGGAGCACGAACCCTACTGTGAACTGCACATGAAAGGGATCTAGGTTGTATGCTCCTTATGAGAATCTAGCTAATGATCTGGGGTGGAACAGTTTCATCCTGAAAGCATCCCAAACCCCACTCCCATCTGTGGAAAAATTGTCTTCCATGAAACAGGTCCCTGGTGCCAAAAAGGTCGGGGACCGCTGTTTTAGAAGATACTAGCATACTAACAAGGTGCAATTTTTAATAGATCGATGTGTTAGGCTGTTCTTGCATTTTATAAAGAAATACTTAAGACCGGGTAATTTATAAAGAAAAGAGGTTTAATTGGCTCATCGTTCTGTGGCCTGGACAGGAATTGTGGTGCCGGTATCTGCTTCTGGTGGGGGCTTCAGAAAGCTTACAGTCATAACAGAAGATGAGGGGGAGCCAGCGCGTCACACGGTGAGAGTGGGAGCAAGAAGGCAAGGTGAGATGTGCCACACACTTTTAAACAACCAGATCGCATGAGAACTACTCACTGTCCTGAGGACAGCACCAAACCTTTCATGAGGGATCTGCTCCCACGATCCCAAAACCTCTCACCAGGCCCCACCTCCAACACTGGGGATTACCTTCCAGCAAGAGATCTAGAGGGACATATATCCAAATCATATCAAGTGATCAGAGCATCAGTCAGTCAGTGATATTGAAATAGCCAAATATACATGAAGAAGAAAATAAAGTTATATCTCTACCTCACACAAAAGTAAATTGCAGATGAATCAAAGGCAAGTATTCAATATAAAGTATGCCAATACTTTAAAATGTAGTTGAATTTTTACATAATCCTGAGACATGGAAAGGTGTTCTAACTATAATACCAATGGGACACAAAATAAAGAAAAATTTGACATGTTTTGCTATATTAACATTAAAAACTTCTGACTGAGAAAAGTACAATGAAACAATTAAAGGCATAAATTGACCTAAGGAAACAAGTGTTTACCACACAGACAAAGGGTTACCAGCCATATATAAAGTGGTTTAAAAAAAAATGAACTACCTGATAGAAAATTGTCCAGTGAACAATGATAGGCAATTAGTGAACATAAAATGGCCAATAAACCAATTTTTAAAACTTCCATCTCAATAATAATCAAAGAAATATAGATGAAACACGTTCTTTTACACAAAAGCCTCTTAGATTATGGTTAAGAATTTGGGGAAGAAATAGAAACAAAAAAAAATAGAAGAAAATGAGAAAGTTATTACTGAACTAATACTAACACTAAAAATGCCTACTCATGAAATAGATTTAACAATCCTAAAAAAAAAATTCATTCTTTTTTAGAACATTTACATAATTTATACTTTCCTTGGAAATTATCATTTCATTAAAGTTTTAATTTTTATTAATATCAAATTACATGCTATATAATTTTAATTTAAACATTTCTCTCATTATTACCACCCCTTTTCCATTTATATATCTAGAAATTGTGTTTTATTACTTATTTTTCCTTAATCAACATAAACTGAAGTTTGCTTATCTTATTGGCCCTTTTGAATGAACTCCAGGATTATAACCTTAATCATTTTTTTCATTTTTACTTCAATAATTACTGCCTTATTCTTCAGTAACGTCTGATGTTTTTTTCCTGCTTCTTTGATTCCTTTTAAAGTTTCTTTCTGGTTTTTTTTTTTTTTTTCCTTTTTTGAGATGGAGACTCGCTCTTGTTGCCCAGGCTGGAGTGCAGTGGTACAATCTCAGATCACTGCAAACTCGGCCTCCCAGCTTCAAGTGATTCTCCTGCCTCAGCCTCCCGAGTAGCTGGGATTACAGGTGCCTGCCACCACGCCCAGCTAAATTTTTTTTGTATTTTTAGTAGAGAGAGGGTTTTACCATGTTGGCCAGGCTGGTTTTGAACTCCTGACCTCAAGTGATCCGCCCACCTCGGCCTGCTAAAGTGCTAGGATTATAAGCATGAGCCACTGCGCCTGGCCTTAAAATGTTTCATTCAAATGCTTAGTGCATTAATCCTTTTTTCTCTAATAATAAAATTATTTAAATGTCTGAATTTTCCTCTGTGTGAAATTATAGCTGCATCTTATAAATGTTGATATGTATTAGCTTCATTAATTGCTAAAGTTTTTTTTGTTTTGTTTTGTTTTGTTTTGTTTTCTGGAGATGGAGCCTCATTTTGTCGCTCAGGCTGGAGTGCAGTGGCTTGATCTTGGCTCACTGCAACCTCCGCCTCCCGGGTTCAGGCAATTCTCTGCCTCAGCCTCCCGCATAGCTGGGATCACAGGCGCCTGCCACCATGCCTGGCTAATTTTTGTATTTTTTAGTAGAGATGGGGTTTCACTATCTTGGCCAGGCTGGTCTTGAACGCCTGACCTCGGTCTCCCAAAGTGCTGGGATTACAGGCGTGAGCCACTGCACCTAGCCAGTTTTTAGTTCTTTAACAAACATTTTTGATAGCGTATTTACTCTTCTTGTGACTTCATATATTTATATTTTAAATTTCTAGTTTCATTGCATCAGTGTCAAAGAATAAGTATTTATACTTTTTTGGCATTTATTTAAATGTTTTTTGCAATTTTTGTAACTTTCTTTTGCTATTTGAAAAACAGTATTCTCTGTGATTGGTGTATGAAGTTCCATACATATTTAAACAATGTTATCAGTTATAGTGTTTAGCTCCTCTGCAATTTTGTCTTATCAAAGTCTCAGAGGTATGCAAAAGCCTTTTATGATTGGTTTTTTAAATCCAAAATTTCTAAATGTATCGATCTATGTTTTTCAGTATTATGTTAGTGAATGCACATGGGGTATTATTGCTATAGGTGCCTTGCGGAGTGTATATTTTATTTTATATTTTAACTTTTATTTTAAGTTCAGGGGTCCATGTGCAGGTTAGTTGCATAGATAAACTTGTGTCATGGGGGTTTGTTGTAGAGTATTTCATCACCCAGGTATTAAGCCTAGTACCCATTAGTTATTTTTCCTGATCCTCTCCCTCCTCGCACCCTCCTTCCTCTGAAAGGCCCCACTGTGTGTTGTTCCCCACTATATGTCCATGTGTTCTCATCATTTAGGTTTCACTTATACGTGAGAATGTGTGGTGTTTGGTTTTCAGTTCCTGAATTAGTTTGCTAAGGATAATGGCCTCCAGTTCCATCCATGGTCCTTCAAAGGACATAATCTCATTCCTTTTTATGGCTGCATAGTATTCCATGGTGCATGTGTACCATATTTTCTTTATCCAGTCTATCATTACTGGGCATTTAGGTTGATTCCATGTACATGCTATTGTGAACAGTGCTGCAATGAATATACACATGCATGTGTCTTTATAAGAGGACAATTTATGTTCCTTTGGGTATACAGCCAGTAATGGGATTGCTAGGTTGAACGGTATTTCTGTCTTTAGGTCTTTAAGGAATCACGACACTGTCTTCGAAAATGGTTGAAATAATTTGAGTTTATATTTTAACAATTTAAAATATGTGGGCTTTTTCACTTTTCCTTTGTCTGACATCACTACCATTGTTTTTATATTTTCCTGGTTTTTCTTTGACCTTCCTTTTCTTTTCATCCTTTCTATATCTATTTTAGGTATGTCTCATAAACAACAAGTAGCTCGATTATATTTTGAGATCCAATATGAAGATATTTGTTTAATGATGGAGTTTAATTCATCAGATTTATCACAATACGTGTATCATTTGGTCTCACTTCTATCATCTTATTTTTTTTGTTTCTTTTATATAGCCTTACCTTATTTCTCAGATTAAGCTGAAATGACCTTTATGTTTAGATTATAATTATTATTTTACACGTTTTTTACATCTGTGTTACAATTCACACCATATTAAGAACAATACAATTATTAATTCACTCAAATATTAATTACCTGCTCTGTACCACATGGTAGAGTGAATTATGCAGTAAACAAAACAGACATGATCCTTGCTTTCAGGGTATTTTTCTTCTTAGAAGGTGAGAAGAAAGAAAAGACAAACAAATTAGAAAATACTTGGCCAGTGGCAATCACTACATAGTAAATTAAAGAAGCGGTGCCTACTTTAAATTTGGAGGGCAGGCAAGGTTGCTCTATAGAAGTGAGATCCATTTGAAGAGAAAGAGCCAGCTGAGTAAAGATCAGTAACGATTCTCCCAATGTTAGGGACAGGAAAGAAAGACACTGAGGTGGGGAAGAGTCAGTGAGTTTTAAAAATTGAAAGAAGCTGGAGCATATGTGGTAAGTGAGAAAGTGATAAAATGTGGCAGGGTCTAGATAAAGTAGGACTTTGTAAATTATAAGAAAGAGTTTATTTCAAGTTCACTACAAAGCCATTGAAGAGTTTTAAGATTGTGGGGGTTTGGGGATTGTTTGTGTTTGGTTTTTGTTTTGTTTGTTTGTTTGAGGGGAAGGAGTAACATGATCTGATTTTGAATTGTAAAATGTCCCTCTGCTGCTGTGTGTGAATCTATTCTAGAAAAAGCAAGAGCATCACCAGGACAGATGATGGAGATGGTGAAAAGTTACCAGATATGTTTCAGATGAAGAGATGATAGGCTTGCTGATGGATTGAATTTGAGGGGAGTGAAGTCAAGAGCAGAATCAAATATAACAGAGTGTTTTTTTCCAGCAATTTGGTAAATAGTGGTGGTATTTACTGAAATGTAAATCCCTGGAGGAGCGGACAGGTTTGATAGAGGTGCACCAATTGTAAGTTCTGTTCTGACTAATTTAAATTGAGATACTCATTGAGTGTCCATGAATGATATCCACTAGTCATTTGGGTATACAAGTTTAGAGTTCTGGAGAAAACTTAAAGCAGAAATAGAGATGGGGCCAGGCACTGTGGCTCATGCCTGTAATCCCAGCACTTTGGGAGGCCAAGGTGGGCAGATCGCCTGAGGTCAGGAGTTCAAGACCAGCCTGGCCAACATGGTGAAACCCTGTCTCTACTAAAAAATACAAAAATCAGCCGGGCGTGGTGGTGTGCACCTGTAATCACAGCTACTCAGGAGGCTGAGGCAGGAGAATCGCTTGAACCTGGGAGGCAGAGGTTGCAGTGAGTCAAGATCACACCATTGCACTCCAGCCTCAGTGACAGAGTGAGACTCTATCTCAAAAATAATAACAATAATAAAGGAAAAGAAAAGAAATAGAGATAGGGTTAACTGTGTATAACTGAAGAGAGAAGGCCCCTAAACCAGCACCCTGGGGCACTCCAAAAATTGAAGGTTATGCAATTCTATTTGTAGAACATAATACAAACTCAAGTTTCTGGTCTATTGGTTAACTTTTCTCCCTTTCCAGGGCTGATGTAATTTTTTCATCCTAATTTATATTTCTTTGTTTATTTCCATGGAAATCAGGAAAGGAAGATCATTAAATACTTAGGTTCAAATAACCATCTTGAATTAAGTCAATGTCAGATGAGTTGGAACTCATCTGAATGATTGCTGTCCATGCAATAACTAAATTAAATTAAAAGTTTTTTGAAGAAATGAGTTTATTTGCCGATGAGCTTTACATCTAAGAAGAGGCTCAAAGCAGCTCTGTTGAATATATGAATAAAAGATCCAGCCTGGGTTTGGTGGCTCATTCCTGAAATTCCAACAATTTGGTCCTTTTACCATTATGTAATGGCCTTCTTTGTCTCTTTTGATCTTTGATGGTTTAAAGTCTGTTTTATCAGAGACTAGTATTGCAACCCCTGCTTTTTTTTGTTCTCCATTTGCTTGGTAAATCTTCCTCCATCCCTTTATTTTGAGCCTATGTATGTCTCTGCATGTGAGATGGGTCTCCCGAATACAGCAGACTGATGGGTCTTGACTCTTTATCCAGTTTGCCAGTCTGTGTCTTTTAATTGGAGCATTTAGTCCATTTACATTTAAGGTTAATATTGTTATGTGTGAACTTGATCCTGCCATTATGATATTAACTGGTTATTTTGCTCATTAGTTGATGCAGTTTCTTCCTAGCCTAAATGGTCTTTACATTTTGGCATGGTTTTGCAATGGCTGGTACCGGTTGTTCCTTTCCATGTTTAGTGCTTCTTTCAGGGTCTCTTGTAAGGCAGGCCTGGTGGTGACAAAATCTCTAAGCATTTGCTTATCTGTAAAGGATTTTATTTCTCCTTCACTTATGAAACTTAGTTTGGCTGTATATGAAATTCTGGGTTTAAAATTCTTTTCTTTAAGAATGTTGAATATTGGCCCCCACTCTCTTCTGGCTTGTAGAGTTTCTGCCGAGAGATCTGCCGTTAGTCTGATGGGCTTCCCTTTGTGGGTAACCCGACCTTTCTCTCTGGCTGCCCTTAAGATTTTTTCCTTCATTTCAACTTTGGTGAATCTGGCAATTATGTGTCTTGGAGTTGCTCTTCTCAAGGAGTATCTTTGTGGTGTTCTCTGTATTTCCTGGATTTGAATGTTGGCCTGCCCTACTAGTTTGGGGAAGTTCTCCTGGATGATATCCTGAAGAGTGTTTTCCAACTTGGTTCCATTTTCCCCCTCACTTTCAGGCACCCCAATCAGACGTAGATTTGGTCTTTTTACATAATCCCATACTTCTTGCAGGCTTTGTTCATTTCTTTTTCTTCTTTTTTCTTTTGGTTTCTCTTCTCGCTTCATTTCGTTCATTTGATCCTCAATCGCTGATACTCTTTCTTCCAGTTGATCGAGTCGGTTACTGAAGCTTGTGCATTTGTCACGTATTTCTCGTGTCATGGTTTTCATCTCTTTCATTTTGTTTATGACCTTCTCTGCATTAATTACTCTAGCCATCA
The DNA here is from genome assembly GCF_037993035.2 of Macaca fascicularis. NCBI lineage: Eukaryota > Metazoa > Chordata > Mammalia > Primates > Cercopithecidae > Macaca > Macaca fascicularis. The sequence continues at coordinate 93,214,738 of NC_088376.1, read as the reverse complement.
ATTCTTCCACTTTTTTTTCAAGATTTTTAGTTTCTTTGCACTGGGTATGTAATTCCTCCTTTAGCTCTGAGAAGTTTGATGGACTGAAGACTTCTTCTCTCATCTCGTCAAAGTCATTCTCCATCAAGCTTTGATCCGTTGCTGGCGATGAGCTGCGCTCCTTTGCAGGGGGAGATGCGCTCTTACTTTTTGAATTTCCAGCTTTTCTGCCCTGCTTTTTCCCCATCTTTGTGGTTTTATCTGCCTCTGGTCTTTGATGATGATGGTGACGTACTGATGGGGTTTTGGTGTAGGTGTCCTTCCTGTTTGATAGTTTTCCTCCTAACAGTCAGGACCCTCAGCTGCAGGTCTGTTGGAGATTGCTTGAGGTCCACTCCAGACCCTGTTTGCCTGGGTGTCAGCAGCAGATGCTGCAGAAGATAGAATATTGCTGAACAGCGAGTGTACCTGTCTGATTCTTGCTTTGGAGGCTTCCTCTCAGGGGTGTACTCCACCCTGTGAGGTGTGGGGTGTCAGACTGCCCCTAGTGGGGGATGTCTCCCAGTTAGGCTACTCAGGGGTCAGGGACCCACTTGAGCAGGCAGTCTGTCCCTTCTCAGATCTCAACCTCCGTGGTGGGAGATCCACTGCTCTCTTCAAAGCTGTCAGACAGAGTCGTTTGCGTCTGCAGAGGTTTCTGCTGCTTTTGTGGTTGTTTACTGTGCCCTGTCCCCAGAGGTGGAGTCTACAGAGACAGGGAGGTTTCCTTGAGCTGCTGTGAGCTCCACCCAGTTCGAGCTTCCCAGCGGCTTTGTTTACCTACTTAAGCCTCAGCAATGGCGGGCGCCCCTCCCCCAGCCTCGCTGCTGCCTTGCCGCGAGATCGCAGACTGCTGTGCTAGCAATGAGGGAGGCTCTGTGGGCGTGGGACCCTCCCGGCCAGGTGTGGGATATAATCTCCTGGTGTGCCTGTTTGCTTAAAGCGCAGTATTGGGGTGGGAGTTACCCGATTTTCCAGGTGTTGTGTGTCTCAGTTCCCCTGGCTGGGAAAAGGGATTCCCTTCCCCCTCGCGCTTCCCAGGTGAGGTGATGCCTTGCCCTGCTTCAGCTCTCGCTGGTCGGGCTGCAGCAGCTGACCAGCACCGATTGTCCGGCACTCCCTAGTGAGATGAACCCAGTACCTCAGTTGAAAATGCAGAAATCACCGGTCTTCTGTGTCGCTCGCGCTGGGAGTTGGAGACTGGAGCTTTTCGTATTCGGCCATCTTGCTCCGCCAATTCCAACAATTTGGGAGGCCGAGGCAGAAGGATCACTTGAAGCCAGGAGTTCAAGACCAGCCTGGGCAACATGGCAAGACCCTGTCTCTACAAATTTTTTTTTTTAAAAATTGTTCAGCAAGGTGGCATGTGCCTGTGATCCCAGCTACTCAGGAGAGGCTGAGGTGGACAAATCACTTGAGCCCAGGAGCTCAAGACTGCAGTAAGCTGTGACCATGCCACTGCACTGCAACCTGGGGGACAGAGTAAGGCTCTGTCAAAAAAAAAAAAAAATCCAGTGGATGAATTGTCAGACTTCGTGGTATCAAATTCAAACTTTTCCACAGTTCAGTCTTTCAACAGACCAGCCAAAGAAAGGGTATCTTTAGAGCACAATGGTCTGGTTCCACCAACTACTAGTTAGTTACCTAACTTCTCTTCTTTAATAAGATGGTAATAATGGTCTAACACCTCAGTTGACCCTGAATGTTATAGGGGTTAGGAGTGCTGACAAAAACCCAAACGTAATTTATGACTCCTCATAAGAAACTCCTCAGAAACCTATCTACTAATAGCATACTGTTAACCAGAAGCCTTACCAACAACATAAACAGTTGGTTAACACATACTTTGTATGTTATACATATTATGTATGGTATTCCTACAATAAAATAAGCTAGAGAAAATAAAACCATAAGGAAGAGAAAATATATTTATTATTCATTAAGTGGAAGTGAATCATCATAAAGGTCTTCACCCTTGTTGTCTTCACATTGAGTAGGCTGAAGAGGAGGAGAAGAAGCAGGGGTTGGTCTTGCTGTCTTCGGGTGGTAGAGGCAGAAGAAAATCTGTGTGGAAGTGGACCCACACAGTTCAAACCCATATTGTTCAAGGGTCAACTGCACTACTGATTTTAGTAATATTTAACAACTACTAATAAAAATAATAGGGGCTGGGTGTGGTGGTTCACATCTGTAATCCCAGCACTTTGGGAGGCCAAGGCG